>NC_092402.1:44671136-44971136 GCF_030028105.1 Mobula birostris
GGACCTATGCAAGTACCCATGGCTACACCTTCAGTTTGAAGGAAGTGAAGGAGAAATTATTGAAAATGAGGACAAGTTCTGCCAGATGGAGGAGAACGGTGGTGAAGGGGAATTGGTTGGACCTGGTGTCCGGAATGAAGTAGAGAGCTTTGAGGCCTTCCTGGTGGGGAATGGAGCTGTATAGGGACTGGACATCCATGGTGACAGTAAGATGGTGGGGCCAGGGAACTTGAAGTCATTGTAAAGATCAATATCAAGAGTGTGTGAAGTGTCATTGATGTAGGTAGGAACGGACTGAACCAGGGGAGGATAAAACAGAGTCGAGGTATGCAGATATAAGTTCAGTTTGATGGGGCAGGAACAAACAGAAACAATGGGCCTACCTGGATAGGCAGGTTTGTAGATCTCGGGGAAGAGGTAGAAATGGGAGGTGCAGGGTAAGGGAACTATGAGATTGGTGACGATGGATGGGAGATCCCCAGAGTTAGTAAGGTCGGTGATAGTGTGGGAGATAATGGCCTGGTGCTCCTTAGTGGGATCCTGTTCGAGGGTTAAGTTAGAAGAGGTGTCTGAGAATTGTCACCTGGCCTCAGCAAGGTAGAAGTCAGTCCTCCAGACTACTACAGAACCCCCTTTATCTGCGAGTTCGATGGTGAAGTTAGGATTGGGGTGCAGAGGGAGTGGAGAGCAGAGTGTTCAGAAGGAGTGAGGTTGGTATTGGAGAAAGGAATGGTGAAGTCAAGATGGTTGATATCCCATCGGCAGTTGGCAATGAAAAGATCCTGAGCAGGGAGAAGACGAGAGCAGGGTATCCAGGAAGAGGAAGAGGGTTGAAGGTGGAAGAAGGGATCATTGTTGAGGGGTGGAGAGCTCTTGCCAAAGAAGAAGGTTTGGAGACAGAGGAGGCAGTGGAAGAAGAGCTCAGCATCACGGCTGGCGCGAAACTCACTGAGGTGTGGGCGCAAGGGGACAAAGGTGAGGCCCTTACTGAGGGCAGGATGTTCTGCCTCAGAGAGGGGAAGGTCAGAGGGAATTGTGAAGACCCAGTGTGGGTGAGAGCAGGGATCAGAGGGAGGAAGGGGGTTGGTAGTGCCTGAAGAGAGAGTTAGGATGTTCAGGGAAGAGAAGGTGGAGTCTCCAAGGAACGAAGAGCTGGTAGTGGAACCTAAGAGTCGCAGGATTGCAGAGTTGTGGTGTTGGGGGGGAGGGGAAGGTTTCAGCAGCAGCACGTAAAATTGCACATATCATCCTGCTATATGTGGGTGCGGCGCTGGATAGTAAAGACAAACTTAGACCCACTTTTCAGACACCCTGTGTCTTCCATGAATTAGTTTAATGTTTTGAAGTTACAAAACAGAACATTGATGATCAGGATGAGATTTTAAGGATGGTTCAGTTTAAAACAAAAACAGCCAGCATGTGTTCTCCAGAAGGAAACACATAATCGAGTTTTTTTTTGAAGTCAGAAAATGGAAGAATTCAGGAGGTTCATAAAGAGTGAGGACCAGTTCATAATAATCACAAAAAAAAAAAAGAAATGGCTGGCCACATCAGAAAGATTGAGGAGTTTGATTACGTAACAGGTAATTGGCTCATGTATACGAGCTGTTAGAACAGTATTTTGAAGCAAATTAAATAGCCAATGAAAAGCAAGCACCAATTTTGTTGAGTTCATTAGGCTTAAAGGCAACCAGTTTGCTTCAAAGTTTGACTGCTCCAACCAAACTAGCAGAAATGAGTTTTGCTGATATTGTAAAAGTAATGCAGGAACATTTAGAACTGAAGCCATTGTTGATTGCAGAAGCTTTAGACTGCATAAGTGGAATCAAAAAAAAGGGGAGTTCATTTCAGCGTACGTGGTTGAATTGAAGAGATTGCCTGAGCATTGTCAGTTCAGTGATGGTCATAATGATACACTAAGTGATTGTTTAGTTTGTGGAATCTTATAAGGAAGCATTCAAAAATAGTTCCCAACTGAAGCACAACTTACATTTCAAAGAGTAGTGGAAATCGTTGTTTCAATGGAAATGCAGACAGAATGCAACTGAGTTGCAGTCAGGAATGAAAGTGAGCATGAATAAAATTGCAACATCTAAACAGAAACCAGTCCCACCTAACAAATTGTGTTACCATTATGGCAGGGGCTCACTTACACCAAAGCAAAGCAGATTTAAAGGCAAAACTTGCAGAAGATGCAACAAAGTAGGTCACACTCAAAGAACACGTCAGACAGACAAAAATAAATGGTCTGCACAAGGAAGGGAAATGTGGAAAAGACAAGTTGCAGTTTCAAAGAGAGCACTAATCTGCATGCTGTTGATAAAAAAAATCTGATAATGATGAGAGTTACTCAGGATTGTGCAGCCTGAAGATCTACAGCGTGAAAATTAACAATACACAAGCAATATGGCGCACTCAAGAAGTGAACAGCATACTTGGCTTCCGGACTATAGAATTCTGGTGAGACCACGCGTGGAGTATTGTGTTCAATTCTGGTTGCCCCATTATAGGAAGGATGTGGAAGCTTTAGAGAGGGTGCGGAGGAGAGTTGCCAGAATTCTGCCTGCATTGGATAGTGAACTAGGGTTTTTCTGTTTGGATCAAAGGATGATGAAAGATAGAGGTGTATAAGATGATAAATAAATATTGATAGGGTGGGCAACCAGTGCCCTTTTCCCAGGGCAGAAATGGTTAATACAAGAGGACATAGTGATTGGAGGAAAGTATAGGGGGGATATCAGAGTTAGTTTTTACACAAGAAGTAGTGGGTGTGTGAAACATGCTGTCAGGGGTGGTGGTAGAAGCAGATACATTAGGAACACTTAAAAGGCTTTTAATAGGTGTATGGATGATAGAAAAAATGGAGAACTATGGAGGAGAGACAGGTTAGATTGATCTTGGATTAGGTTAAAATGTCAGCAAAGCATCATGTACTGTAATGTTTTATGTTCTATGTACCACAAATGGAAACCACGCTGTTTACAAAAAGTGCAGGGAACGTTAATAAAAAAGAAATAAGTGAGACTAAAAGACGGCATCAGAAAAGACAAACAACAGATATTAAAAGGAGCCCAATAATATTCCATGAGCATAGGAACAGGAAAGGTGTTCTAGGAATAGTGATGCCAGTTGGAGACCAAATAGAGAGTTTACTTATGGAGTCAAAGGGCGTGGCTGAGGTTATAAGTGAGTATTTTACATCAATTCCTGTAAAGGAAAAATATGCTGCTGGAGTCTCAGCTAAGAAAAATATAACTGAGATTCTGGATGGGCTGAAATTTGTTAAAGAGCAGGTACTAGAAGAGCTACACAGAAAGCTCAGGAGGAACTCAAATAGTCAGGGGCTATCAATAGAGGAAAATGGACAGCTGACAATTCAGGTCGGGACCTTTCATTGCAGTTCAGATGAAGGATCTCAACCCAAAATATCAGCTGTCCATTTCCCTTCATAGATGCTGCCAGACACATTGAGTTCCTCCTGAGATGATTTTGTTGCTCCAGATTCCAATATCTGCAGTCTCTGCTGAAAGGACTAGTTGCACCTAAAATAGACAAACCACTTAGTCAATAGTGTGGACAAAACGACAAAAGAGGTGATGGAGCTGGTCAGAGAAATAAATGAGAAATAAATTTCTGAAGGAAGGGCAAGTCAGAAAACATGAAAATCTACCAGTGGAGGAGCGAAAAATAAGTTGTGTGCAAAGTCCAGGTACCTGGCCAAAGACAAGAAGAAAGATAAGGTGAACAAGAGGCAGATAGTTATCCCTTGCAGAGCAGAAAATAATTTCAAGGAGGGTTCCCGAATGAGAAGCAACAGGTATGCTAAGCAATAATCCAAAGCAATAGTCCTGCCGAAGGGTTTTGGCGAAACGTCGACTGTGTACTTTTCCACAGATGCTGCCTGGCCTGCTGAGTTCCTCCAGCGTTTTTTGTGTGCTGCTCCGATTTGCAGCATCTGCAGATTTTCTTTTGTTTGCAATAATCCAAAATGTTTGGTAGAATTGAATAATCCTATCAAATCTTTCTTTTATTCTCTGCACCAGAAACATAATGGTTAAACTGATAACTTTATGTTATTAAATATGGTATTCCCTCATCTTCCTAAATGTGTTTTTGCTTCCAGGTTCTTTCATTAAAATTATTGACTCAAGTGGGATTCATTTAAACCCTTGTTGGCAGAGTTGACTGGGCTGATTGGCTATTTACTTAATTCTTTGTGACATATGTAAGTACTCATGTAGATTAAAATTCACGACCCTGTTTTGGAAGGAATAAACAGATTGCACATAGAATAGGTCACAAGTAAATAGTCATAGTGCACAAATAAGACACAAGTCCTTCATCTGCTTGAATACAATTTTCCCCTCTTGAATACTATTTTCTTCCTGCATCATCATCAATACCATTTCAGTCCACTTAACATTTAATCACAGCCAGTATGATATTGAATGGTTCAGAAAACGTCAAGAAAAGATATAACAATCTGTTAACCCGGTAAGGCCATTGTGATGAGTTTCCATTGTGCCTGAAGTCCTAGCATTATTTTGTTTCTCAGACTGTCAGTTATAAAACTAGAAAATAAATTGCTCAACATCCTTTTATATGTGCAAATCATACAATTTGCAATAGCAATTATTTCAAGGTGAAATTCCAATTGCAAAACTGGAGCAGGTACTTTTGTGTACTATTAACATTTGCATACCCGATATTTTTCCAGTGTTAGGTGTATACCTAATGTCATAACCATACTTGCAGTGTCTTACTGTTATAATATAGAACTCAAAAGTGCTATCTTGAACCATCATGGAACAGTTTCAATATAGCTGGGGTCACATTGTGGATTCCTGTATTTTTAATATTATTTAAAGGAACTCTATAATCTGCATCAGATCTCACTGCAGGCTGTTCAAACAACTTCCAAAATTCACTGAATGTATTAAAATTGACATGGACTACTTTCCCCAGCATTTAGCTGCTGATGTGCTTGTGAATTTGCTGCATCACTGTCTGGTAACAGGGGGGCTGCTGTACAGGACCGAGAAGCTGCAGAAGGTTGTAAATCTAGTCAGCTCCATCTTGTGTACTAGCCTACAAAGTACCTAAGACATCTTCAGGGAGCAGTGTCTCAGCAAGGCAGCGTCCATTATTAAGGACCTCCAGCACCCAGGGCATGCCCTTTTCTCACTGTTACCATCAGGTAGGAGGTACAGAAGCCTGAAGGCACACACTCAGTGATTCAGGAACAGATTTTTCCCCTCTGCCATCTGTTTCCTAAACAGACATTGAACCCATGAACACTAGTATATATTATTTCTGTTTTTTGCATGATTTTAATCTAGTCAATATATACATACTGTAATTTATTTATTATTTTTCTTCTATACTGAGGGAATGGGTAAACAGTGGCCCAAAGATTTCCTCGTGTTCAGATCAGTCAACCATTAATTCGCCTTGCTGTTTGGGATGGCAGACACAAGGTTATCACTCTACCATGTTCAACCTTCTCCTCTGAGGCAGCTCTCTGTTCAATCTGAGCAGAACTGTGATGAAGATGAGTGAGAGTGAGGAAGTGGTGGGTGAGGCATGTCACTACCTACTGAGGGGACCCTACTGAGATCCCATCTCCCTGCTGCTGTAGGAGAATGATATGCTATCACAATGTGACTTCTGGGTTTATGCTGGAGATCAATCCGTCACCGTACAGCATGGTGTACGGCTTCTGGACACCACCAAACAGCCATCTTTACCAATTGAAGGAGAAACTGTTCTCACAATGAGCAGCCTCCCTCCTCCCTTATTTGGTTCACATGCTCCATTTTCCTTTCTGATCATCTGCAGCCCTTTGTTGCCTCCACCTAGCTCCTTTCAACCTCTGCCATATTTCTACTCTTCTCTCCTCTATCTGCCTAATCCCTTCTTCACCTAATCCACCTGTCACTTTACAGCTTTTGCTCCACCCCATCCCTCCATTTTTTTTATAATGGCTATATCCCCTCTACCTTTCAGACCAGATGATGAGTGTTGATCTCTTCACTGATGCTGCTCAACCCTTTGAGTTCCTCCAGCATCTTGCCTCTTGTTCATATGCAGACACAAACAACACTGATATCCTGCCCAAGTGTTCTGTGTCAGCTCTTGTTGCAACCCAACTGACAAATTATAGACGAGGTTTTGGAAGCCAAGGCGTCTGCCTTCTGAGTGTGGCGTATGACTCTAAATTGGCACTGGCATACAACTGCAGTGCAGCCCACAGGAGAGCTATTCAATATCTGTTAGACAGTAAATTACAAAGTTTTAACAACTTTATGTATGGATTGATTCCAATAGAATTCCATTGTTGAAACACAGAACATATTGATTCCAGATTTGACAATTCACTTCCCAAATCTATGCTTATATGCGTTTTGGCTGGATATTATATTTACTCAAGATGTGGCAAAATGAATTAATATTCCACGATAAACTTGGCGTGGATTACTTTCATAATTCAAAGCTAGATTTATTCTGGCAGTTAATAGTTGTTCATTTTGTTCTCCCTCTTCATGTTTAGAGCTGGGTGAATAGAACAAATCCTGACATGAATATGGACTTGTTGGGCTTGCCTAGGCCAAGTTGTTGTGCAATTCAACATTAAGACATGGAATTTCTCCGATACTTATGAGAATCATGGAGTTCTGAGATTGTGGTTGATTATTTAGATACCAATTTTAGGGGAAGACATCTTAGCATAATTTCAAAGTTCAACTTCTACTAATTTCTACTGAACAATCATCGACCTCGATGCAAAATCAGTTTCATCCTCCACAAAACACTGTGAGACTTGCAGTATTTCCAGATCTTTCTACTTATACATACAGTATCTCAGAATACTTTATGATCTAGGATATGAATGCTTTCTCTGTTCTTGTGTCGACTGGTAGCTTATGCACTTTGTAGTTGGAAATTGGACACTTTTGTTTTTTAGGCATCAGACCTACAGCTAATGATGTCACAATTTGCATCGAACCTTGGTCCACTCTTACCAACATAATTTGAGAATATAACTTGTGACTTTGTGGAACAATCTTCATGTAACTGTGAGGATATTACTATACTTGGTTGCTTTAATCATTATTTGAAAAGAAAATCTACTGCAATTGGGAGACCTGGAATGTGGAGGAGATTCACAAGGATGCTGTTGGGTCTTGAAGCAACTGAGCAATGGAGAGAGATTGAGCAGGTCGGGTGTTTTGGATTGAAGTGTAGAACAATGAGGGAGATCTTGTGGAGGTGTATAAAAATTATTTGGGGGCATAGAGAGGATGAATGCACACAGATTTAATCCCCAGCATTGGGAAATCAAGAACAAAATAGCTTAGATTTAAGATGAGCGGGAAGAGATTTAATCGGAATCTGAGGGGCAATATTTTCACCCAGAAAGCAGTCGGTATATGGAATGAGCCAGAGGAAGTGAGTGAGGCAGGTACATTAACGTCATTTAAAAGACACTTGGAAAGTACATGGATAGGAAAGGTTTAGAGGGATACTATATGTGTCAAATGTGGGCAAATGGGACTAGCTTTGTCAGTTGGCATGGAGCATTTGGGCCATTTTCCATGCTGTATGACTTTATGACTCCATGACCTGACTGAACATGTTTGAAAGCCACTGTACTGCTCAAATATCTATGTTAAGTCAACTGATTATACTAAACTGATAGGGAGTGTTTTTTCATTCCTCATGGTGAGAGGTGAATTGGCTGTCTTGTTAGAGGGAAACATTGGTGTCCAAACCTGATCACTGTAACTTTGCAGAGGATTCAATAATAATGGTCTGGTGGTCTACTGGCAGTCAGGCACTCCAACATTGTGTCTCATCCCCCCACCGCACTTCAGTCCCAGAGCTGAGCCAGCTAACAGACTCCAGATCCCATGAGTCTGGTCCCTTCTGCCTTCACTCCTCTTGTATTCATCTCTCTGCACAATCCCTCCCATTCTTCTGGTATTCCCCAGGGGAGTGATCTGCTTGCACATGAAATCCTCTGGTCATGCTGGAGTACTCTCTGCTGATGGGCACTGTCACTTAGCTGCTGGAGGACATGAAACCATTCGGCATAGAATCACTGTGTCCATTGCTAAGTAGGACATCCCTGGTAGCTTTTTCCTGTCTACGAGAATCACCTAATGACATAATCATAAATCAACTACAATGCATAAATTAGTGATTTGTTCCAAGCCTGATTATAAAGACCACACAGATCCTGGTTGATTTTCAATGGCTTCTGTACTTTTGTTTCTCATTTTCAAACCACAATTGAATCTGTGTCCACCAGCCGCTGAGAAATGCAAATCACAGCTACTCGCTGTGTGCAAAGTCTTTCCCTAAATCTCGTTTAGTATGTTGCCCATTGGACTTAAACCAAGGTTTTCTTATCAGTCAACTGAAACCATTTCTCTTCATTCAGTTTGTCTGGATTCTTCAAACTCTATCAAACTTTCTCTTAGCCATCTCACCTCTAAGAAGTACTGTAGCCATTCTAGTCTATCCATTAAATTGAAGGACGCCATCCCTGGAATTATTCTTGTAAGTATCCTCTGTGCTTTCTCTCTTAGGTCTTCACATCCTTCTTAAAGTGTAGTGCCAAGAACTGGATAGAAACCTGTTTGTGATAGTGAATCCGTAGAATTAATTGCCACAGATGGATGTGGAGGCCATGACATTGGGTATATTTAAAGTGGAAATGGCTAGATGCTTGATTAGTAAGGGTGTCAAAGGTTATAGAGAGAAGGTAGGAGAATGGGGTTGAGAGGGATTATAAATCAGCAATGATAGAATGGTGGGGAATAAGCTACAGAGGCAGGAATTGGCGAGTGTGGCAGTCAAAGAGTCGGGGCCAATACAGATTAGATCAGTTAGGTCAACCTTGGGAATAAAGGTTGATTTGTTATTGTTACATGTACTGAGATACAGTGAAAAACTTTGTTTTACATGCCATCCATACAGATTATCTCATCATATCAATAAAATAATACAGTTACAAATAAAGTACAGTGCATGAATATTATAAAGTGCAAAGCTACAATGAGGTAGGTTGTGAGGTCTTATCATACAAGGTAACCATTCAAAAGTCTAATAACAATGGATATAAGCTATCTTTGAACCTGGTAGTACATGGTAGGCTTTTGTATCTTCTGCCAAATAGGAAGGGGGAGAAAAATGTGAAGGGTGGGAGTGGTCTTTGATTATGTTGTCTCCTTTACCGAAGCAGTAGCAAGTAGTGTCACAGAGTCCATGGATGCTGCCTGGCCTGCTCAGTTCCTCCAGCATTTTGTGTGTGTTTCTTGCATTGGGAGGCTGGTTTTTGGGATGTGCTAAGCTGTGTCCAGAACTCTCTGCAGTTTTTTGCAACCTCCAGCCATACCATGGTACATCCAGATGGGATACTTTCTAAGGTGCATCAATAAAAATTGGTGAGGGTTGATATGCAGAATTTCTTTAGCTTCCTGAGGAAGTTAAGTTGGCAGTGCACTGAGTTGGACATGACATCTACATAATTTGACAGGACAGGCTGTTGGTGATGATCATTTCCAGGAGCTTGAAGCTGTCAGTCCTCTCAACCACAGTAGTGTTGCAAACAGGAGCATGTATGCTGTCCCTCATCCTGAAGTCAATAACCCGCTCTTCCATTTTGCTGACTTTCACAGAAAGGTTCCTGCATGCAAGCATGAAAAGTAGGAATGAGGTTTCGTTTTCGGTTGGCCTGTGAATGGATTTGTCTTTCCTGCAATCATGGGTGACTATCCATGTTTCTGACCTGGTGTTGGAAGGAAGGTCATTAATAGATCAACTGAAGACAATTGAGTATGAAGAACTGCTGTGAAGTCTGGCAGCCAGGATTTCACTATTCCTTCATTTGAAGTTAGTGTTTCAATTATGCCAAAAACACAAGAGTACTTCATTTCAAATTAGCAGTTCTGCCTGTCAGAATCCAATAAATTGGGATGGGTTGATTGCCCTTATGATTTCTCACAAGTTCCTGCTTCTCCCCTGAAACGTGTCACTAAAATTTCCAGCCCAATGATCAACCATCATATTTTGCTTTGACTCCTCAAGTGATAAGATGCTAGTGAACACACACAAAATGCTGGAGGAATACAGCAGGCCAAGCAGCATCTATGGAAAGGGCACAGTCGACGTTTTAGGCCGAGACCCTTCAGTAGGACGGGAGAAAAAAAGATGAGGTTTAGAGTTAAAAAGTGTGGGGAGGGGAGGGAGAAACACCAGGTGCTACGTGAAACCAGGACGGTGAGGGGTGAAGTAAAGAGTTGGGAAGTTGATTGGTGAAAGAGATACAGGGCAGGAGAGGGGGGAGTCTGATGGGAGAAGACAGAAGGCCATGGAAGAAAGAAAGGGAGAGGAGCACCAGAGGGAGGTGATGGGCAGGCAAGGAGATAAGGTGAGAGAGGGGAAAGTGGATGGGGAATGGTGAAAGAGGTGGGTAGGAGGGGCGCTATCAGAAGTTCAAGAAATCGATGTTCATGCCATCAGGTTGGAGGTTACCCAGACAGAATACAAGGTGTTATTCCTCCAACCTGAGTGTGGCCTCATTGCAACAGTAGAGGAGGCCATGGATTGACATATCGGAATGGGAATGGGATGTGGAATTAAAATGGGTGACCACTGGGAGATCCCGTTTCTTCTGGCAGATGGAGCATAGGTGCTTAGCAAAGTGGTCTTCCAGTCTACGTCGGGTCTTGCCAATGCAGGTAGGGAGTTATCCTCATTTTCTGAAAATTACTACATTTTTTGCTACAATATCCTTGGTGAGAAGAGCAATCTCGCAAAGGTAATTAAGAGTTCTAAAAGGGAGCAGAGTCACTCCAAAAGGAAACCTCTGGCTTAAGTAAATTGGTGGAAAATTAAAAATAGTCCATTTTTGAAACAGTGTATTGGCTGGCTCAGAGCCCATGTTATATCCGAGACTCATAAAAACAGTTCATTTCAGCTTTGACCTAAAGACAAATACTTGTTAGTTATCATGTAGAACACCCTTCTACTTACCCACCCAGCATCTGTTTCTGAAAAGACAGCTAACCAGGAAACTGTAACTAATTGTACAAATGGACAAATTGTTCGCACTTACTCAAAATAGGTATTTGTGCCAAGTTACATGCTGCAGTGTAGTTGACAAATCTGAATCATAATTGTGCTATTTCGTCCCCCTATCAATTGTGCATATTTCCTGTTGCTAATTATATTAAATGTCTCTTCTTTCATCATAAAGCAGTCAGAGATACGTAGGGAGAGGAGACGGTTCCAGTTTTTCAAATACTTGATTATACAATAATGTCCTGAAGTACATTTTATGCTCAATCTTTTACAAAGTCTGTATAGTCATGCTTGTGGCCAGACTACTGGGATCCTTGCCATAGTGAAGTAATAAGGAAAATAAGGAAACACCAAAATGTGCCCTTCTCTGATCTTGTGGAGAAAAATCTGTGCTGGGTTTGCATTTCTGCACACTACTATATATATCACTGATGCTTCACAGATGTTTTTACCTATTGAAATTTACCATTTTGTAACAGTACAAAGTTATGCACTAAACAAAACTAGCTTCACTTTTCCTAAAACAATCTATACCTTGGGGAAACAATAGATTTGTCTCCATGGAATATAATGGTCTAGTATAAGCATGAACTTCACGCGCGCGCGCGCGTGTGTGTGTGTGTGTGTGTGTGTGTATATCAGGATGTAACTTTCTCTTCCAATTTGTCGTGAGTGTTATATTGATGTTATTTTTAAACTTTATGAGCTTCCCACCTGATTTACTTGGCAATGGAATAAGTCTCTGTGGACAAGGAAGATCCCTCCCATCATCCACCCCACCCTTCCGAAATACTGTTGGATTTTTTGACTTCACCCTGTGAGAATTGTGAAAAGAAAGGAAACTCCGCTGTGGTTCACACTTCCTCCATGGACCATCAAGCTCCTGCAGAAGTAGATGGATTGAGCAAGGCTGTGAGACATACCTGAATGAAGATCTTCCCAATGGTCACATGAAGAATAGCTAATTGGATCCAATAATACCATCTTCATTTTGCAACATAGAAACATCATAAAGCATCCAGGAATTAATAACTCATGGTAGGGTGGAGCTACAATGTCGCTTAACAGCAACTCGTTTGAGCCCTTCCGCGGAAACAGCTTAATTTCTACCTTTGATGTCTCACTTTTTCCTTTTTAGGGTGGATGGGTTTACGTTGCAGACCTTGACCTGAAGTTACACTCAGACTTCAATTCTTTGTGGTGGCGAGACCCACTCTTGGGGCTTCACGACCAGCTGTTTTTTGAAATCCTAAGGATGCTGCCGAGAAGATCAACGTGCCTTCGGGGTTCCGAGGATGTTCCTAAGCCAGTGCTGCCAACTGAAACGTTGCAGGAGAAGATGGATCGTCGGGAGTAGCGGATCAGCTGTTGGAGGCTCTGTACTTGGTGAGTCTCTCTGTCTGTCTGTGGGAGAAGAGTTTGTTGTCAATTCTCGAGTTGGAGAACTCAGCGTGTTGGGGGGGGGAAGCAACGGGTCAGATATTATCATCACAAATCAGTGAGTTGTTTTTGTTATGTCTCCCCTCTCGCTGTGAAAGGGGACACCTCTTTGTCCAATTACTGGGGAGTGAGAAGGCCTGTGTTCTGTTGAATCGTTGGGAGAATTAGTTTTTGCTGTACTGCAGATCATGGTCTTTCTTGGGGTCTTTGCTATTGCCTGCTTGGTGGGTGGAGGGTGCTGAAGCTTTTTTTTTTGCTGAAGTAAGTGGGGAAGGGGGAGGGCTATTGCTTTGCTGCTGTTTGTGCATAGGATTAATTAATAACTATATAAGAAAGCTATAAATTACAATGAGAAATATATATAATAATTTAAATAAGTACATAGAGCAAAAAGAGAGAAAAAAATAGTGAGCTTGTGCTCATGGGTTTTTTGTCCATTCAGAAATCTGATGGCAGAGGGGAAGGAGGTGGTCCTGAAACATTGAGTGTGTGCCTTCAAGCTCCTGTACCTCCTCCTTGATGATAGCAATGAGAAGGTAGCATGTCTTAGTTGATGAGAGTCCTTAATGATGGATACTGTTTTCTTCAGGCATTGCCTTGAGGCAACTGTGCACTGCAGACCCTTCCATTCCTGTGAGCAGTTGCTAGGGCAACATCAAAAGGAATGGTGTATACTTGCTGGAGAACAGTACATAAACAAGACCAAATGAAATAGAAAATGTGAAAATAGAGAGTTCTGATGTAAAGCCAAACAAGCATGGTATCCCATGGTGACACAGGAGCCTGACTAATACATGAAATAACAAAATGTGCTGCTGTTCGTTCACTAGTTTGTGTAAAGACAAACAAAATAATTCATTCTGTTACATGAACATAGCACTAATTAATTAATTAAAGAGTTGCTAAATATACATATTTTAATGATAAATTTTTCAGACTTGGCTCATTGGAAAATGTGGCGAAGGAGTCAGTGGAGGTGGAGGAAGGTAAAAGGTTGTGAGAGGTATGGTCAGGATGAAATATCGTGATGATCAAGGGTGTGGAAAGGAGATGAGCTTGAGCTCATGACTATGGGGTTAGTAAGTTTGTAGTAGTTTGTGGTTTGAATTTGCAGCCTTCATACTTGGTTCTGAAGTCTCCCTTTCAGAAGCAGTTATTAGTTGTTCCTTTTGCTGAATGCAAACTGCACAGGGATGACAAAGTACTTACTTAGTGCCCTAAAAAAAAGTGTCATTAACTCTTGGGTAGATTCTCACATCAGATTAATAATGGGACCCTGCCTTTTTTCCTCTACACCTATGCTTGGCCATCTCAAGCAAAAGAGAATATAACCTGTTACATACCTCATGGATATCTTGTGACTGTCTTATGGCCATGATGTAATTGAGTAGCTGATGAGCATGATCTAATGGTCTTTTGGAGGTCACCTGATGTAATTTTCCCACCGGTGTGAGGTCACGTGATGACATGTTCACCACGGGTATAAAAGGAGACCCCTGGGGTGATGCAGTTAGTTTTCCAGTTAGAACGTCAGCCAGATACTCCGCTCCACTGCGTATTTGCCTTATGACGCAGTTTTGATTTAAAACGGAGTTTTACGTTCTATTGTAAGGTACAAAAGTGTTAGGCCAGCAGTTTAACCAATTGCTGCCAGGTTAGTTCATATATCTTTTCAGTAGTATTGGAGAGTGAAGAAGGGAACCTAAAGGAGTCATTCGACAGTTTTGGATAGAATCAACCATTATTGATTTCATTCAAGAAAGAGTGATCTGCATGAGATAGCTTCTGCTAAAAGCAGCAGAAAAGGCTGTGCAGGATCTAGTATCCAGAGGGAAAGATCAGTGCGTTTAAATCATTTTATTTCCGTCATTGTGAATCCTGCGGACAAGGCAGGTTCCAGCTGGGATCAGCAGTGACGTCATGTCTTCAAGGAATTCTTCACTTCAGGAAAGTCTCTCCTAATTGACTGTATAAATCTCTTGGACGTTCGAATTTACCATTCTAAGAACTGTGTTTGAATTTACCACTTTAAGAACTGTTTTCGCATTTATCGCTTCAAGAACTAGTACTGAGTGGCGGTTTTTTAAATGGCCACACAGCAGTTTACTTCCGGTTAAGATCTTTGTTTGTTTATTTTTTAATATTGAGCAGAGTTTAGTAAATGTTTGATTGTTTTTTTATAAAACCTAACTCAATTCGATTGATATTCATTGCTGCTGATCACGTGACAACTATTCATTCATGATACTTAATGGCATTACCACTACCACATTCACCACAATCAACATCCTGGGGCTCACCAATGACTAAAACCTCACCTAGATCCACCACATAAATCTTGTGGCCACAATAGCAGGAATGAGATAAGATCAGAAGACCATAAAATACAGGAGTAAAATTAGGCTGTTCAGCCATTGAGTCTGCTCCGCCATTCAACCATGGCTGATATTTTATTCAGTTCTGATAGCCCTTAACCCTTTTCCAATCAAGAACCTAATAATCTCTGCCTTCCTTGGCCTCCACATCTCTGTGGCAATAAATTCCACGGGTTCACCAACCTCTGACCCTGCGGGCAGCATGGTAGCATTGGTTAGTGTGAGGCTACTATGGTGCCAGTGACCCTGGTTCAACTCTGCCACTGTCTGCAAGGAGATGGTGTGTTTTCCCTGTGTCTGCATGGGTTTCCTCCAGGTGCTCTGGTTTCCTCCCACATTCCAAAGACAAGTGGGTTTGTAGCTTTATCACAAACAAGAGAAAATATGCAGGTGCTGGAAATCCAAGCAACACACACAAAATGCTGGAGGAACTCAGAAGGCCAGACAGCATCTATGGAAAAGTACACAGTCCTGATGAAAAGTCTTGACTCAAACCATCGACTATATTACTTTCCAAAGATGCTGCCGGAGCATGATTGAAGACTCCCTGTTTGCCTGAATGAGTTCAGCTGTAACAATATTCCAGGAAGCTCTTTACTATCCAGAACAAAGCAGTCTAGATTAAATCTTGCAAACTATATCTATTTTTAAAATAATTGGATCAGACTTGGCATTGGAGTGCTCCCCAGATAGTCCAGTCAAGGAGTTAAGGATGTGATCAGGAGGTGCAGGAAGACAGGAGGGGTCATCCCACCCATTATCTCCAGCAACAAAATACATTGCAATATTTAGTCTGGGCTCAATCAAAAGCACCTTCCAAATTCACTTCATCTACCACTGAGAAAGAAAAGGGGAGCAGATGTATAGGAACAATATCACCTACAGATTGCCCTCCCAATCATACACCATCGTCACTTGCAAATGGTGGTGGCATCCATTAGTCTTGCAAGACCATAGATCTGAGCCTGGAAAGAGGAGTGTCCTCTCCAGGGCGCAAGCCTGGGCAAGGTTGTATGGAAGACCGGTAGTTGCCCATGGAGCAAGTCTCCCCTCTCCATGACACCGATGTTGTCTAAGGGAAGGGCAAGGGCCGATACAGCTTGGCACCAGTGTCATCGCAGGAGTTGCCAGAACGAGGTTGAAGGCAACGTTGGACTGCCTTAGGGACTCCAGCTCCAGATTTGTCCTCAGGGTTTACTCCTGAAGCCTTTCCCGTGAGTGGGTATAGCCGCAAGGCAGCGGAGGTTTGAAATCAGAGTTTTCTCTCTCTTAGATGGACTGCCTTCCCAGGCTGACGAGCTCTATCTACCCGAAGCACTGGTTTTAAGGCGCCGGGACCCGTCTTTGCCCCTTCTCCTGTCAGTAGAAACAGTTCCGCCGGGTTTAGAGGCTAAGCCATGTGAGAAGGCCAGGAGTTGGAGTTGGTTGTCAGAGGCTATTTGAGGCGCATACCATGAGAAGCACTTTTAGGCAGTGGGAACATGTCCCCACTACCACCCCTCGGCTTGACAACACTTGCAAATACATTGGTGCTTATTCATCATCACTGGAGTCCTTTCCCTGTGAGAGCACCTTCACCAGAAGGAATGCAGTGGTTCCAAAGAGTTGGATTGCCACCAACTTCTTAAAAGGCAATCAGGGTAGTGTCAATCCTTGTTTACATATAGATTTTCATAAATCTATTGTATTCCTTTATTTTCCGGTAAATGCTTGCAAGAAAATTAATCTCAGTGTAGTATATGATAACATATGCATATTTGATCATAATTTTGAAATTGACTTTGACTTTGAAAATAAATAGAAAGTACAGCATAGTACAAGCTCTTCAGCCCATGATAATGTTGGGCCTGTCAGTACTGCTCAGACTGACCAGCAGTGACCATGGCTGCTGACTGAACTGTTGTGTATCTCCACCATTTTCTGTTGTCATTTCAGATTTCCAGCATCTACCGATCTTGCTTTTCAGTTCGTAACTATTTGTTGAATTTATTCATTCAAAGGATAAAGATTCTTTTTCCATCTCTCATTGCCTTTCAACTAGAAAAGTAATTAAGAGTCAGTAATATGGGCGAGTATTGAGTCATGTATAGACCAGACCAGCCAATGGCCATAGGTTTCCTCCGCTTTAGGACATTTAAACTTAATGCTAACCCTAACCAGAAGCAAATTTTACAACATGCACACACACACACACACACACACACACACACACACACACACACACACACACACACACACACACACAAACACACACACACACCTCTCCACTTCCCCAACATTGAGGACATCTCCAAAAGGCAATGCTTCAAAAGGGTGACATCCATCATTAAGGTCATCAAGGACCCCCATCACCCAGGACATGCCCTCTTCTCATTAGTACCATCAGAGAGGAAGTACAGGAGCCTGAAGTCATACATTCAATGTTTTAAGAACAGGCTTTTCCCCTCTGCCATCAAATTTCTGAATGGAGCATGAACTCATGAGACTACCTCACTATTTTTGCTCTTGTTTTTGCACTATTTACTTTTTTTATTTATTATTGTAATTTATAATCTTTATTAATATATTTCACTGAACTGCTGCCACAAGGTAACAAATTTTACGGCATATGTCAGTGATAATAAGCCTGATTCTTCTGATTCTCACAGACACAAATAGGTGAACTCACAAATATACACATCCATATTGATTATGGATATACACTTTTATTTTAAATCACTGCTTATGGTCTACTATTCAGTCATTGGCACTTGCTGATTTTATGCTCGGTATCAGGAGCGCATATTTAGAATAAGAACCTTTTTAATGGCAGCTTAGTGAATTGTTTCTGTAATTCACCTGATCCACTTTTACTTTACAGGAGAGCCTAACCTGAAGAAGCTCTATCCTGCCCTCCAGTGAGATTTCCATCTGTCTCTCATGCCTTGTTCACCTTCAGTAATCCCTTTTATCTACTTGACTTTGACCAAAACCATATCAACAACGTCTCTTTCTATAATTCACCCTAAACTGTTATCATCCCAACCTGGTCCAACCTCCTAATCCTCTAACAGATTTGGCAAAGGCAATTTCAATTACCAGTTCCCTTACTTAACTCCATTTTGTTTTTATCAATCATGTCTTGATTTTCAAAGTGTCTTGGTGCTATAACCTGAATGATAGATTCCTCTTATACTGATGTCAGGCTGACCAGTTCACAATTCCATTTTCCCCCCTCCCAATTTTCTTAGTGACAGGGAAGCTTTTATCAACTTTCAAACCACTGTATAATCTGTGGAAGTTTGAAAGCAATAGAATCAATGTCTCTACGGAAATCTGTTTGAATTCTCTGGATTTCGGCCATTATCTAGTAGATTTATTGAGTACTAATGTCATTGATTATTGTTTTAATGCTTTATTTTTAGAACTCTTCACTGAAAAAAATCTTTGGTTTCCTTCCCACCCTTTCCAAAATATTTTGTCTTCTGCTGTGATGATGAATATAAAGCCTGCATTTAATTTTTCTACCCTTTTCATCTTCCTGTGCTGTTGCCTTTGGGGAGCCACATTTACACTTGCTAACCTCTACATTTTACATAGCTCTGGAAATAACTTTCAGACTGTACATCTGGAGTCACATATTTTATTTTCTCTCCATTAGTTCCTTGGTCATACTTTGTACTTTTCCAAAATCTTCCCAGTCCTCAAGATTATTACTTTTTTGTCAATATCATCAATGCCTCTCTTCTGTCTACCTTTTACCTTTATTAGCCATGATTGCATTTAATTCCAAATAATGTATGTTTATTATGAATGACATTGTGTGTGTAAGTGCTAGCCAACGCAGTCAAGGTGCAAAATATAAAGGAAAATGGAAGTGAGAAAGAGAGTGTGTGTTTGAGAGAGGAGAGAGAGAAAGATTGAGTGAATAACAGAGAGAGATGAAGCAACAGAAACACTTAAGAGACAGAATGAGGCATAGAAAGAGAAAGAACTGGGAAGGTCTTCATATGAGAATGGTGAAGAGAGACAATGGTGGGGAAGAAGAAAGAGAAAATCAAATGTAGAGAAGGAGACACAGCAGTTGGTGTTTTTGGTGCAAGCTTGGCTTAATCCTGACTTTGGATGATGACTATGTGGAACTTGTATGATCTCCCAGTGATTACACAGTTTGTCCCAGGGTCCCCCATTTCCTTCCCATATTCATAGTCAAGGTCAAAATCAAAGTCAAGTTTATTGTCATATGCACAAGTACCTGTATGCACAGGTACAATGGAAAATTTATTTGCAGCAGCATCACAGGCACATAATATCAGATAAGCAGTATTCACGAGAAAATCATAAATTATACACAATTTTACAAGAAAGAACACAATTAGAACAAAAAAGACGAAGTCCATTGCAGTGTAAAATGATCAAAGTGGTTATGGTGTTGCTATACTGCTATATATTTGGTTCAAGAACTGAATAGTTGAAGGGGAGTAGCTATTACTGAACCTGGTGGTGTGAAACTTCAGACTTCTGTACCTCCTACACGATGGGAGCTGTGAGGAGTTGGTATGGCCCAGATGGTGGGGATTTTTGAAGGTGGGTATTGCCTTCTTGAGGCAATGCCTCGTGTAGATACTACCTATGGTGGAGAGGGACATGCCCCACCATGGGTAGTATATAGGTAAAAAACGGGATGAGGTCCTACGAGGTGAATTTAGGGGATTAGGAGATAAACTAAAAAAGTAGGACCACAAAGGTAATAATCTCTGGATTACTACCAGTGCCATGTGCTAGTCAGAGTAGAAATAGGAGGATATTTCAGATGAATACGTGGCTTGAAAAATGGTGCAAGGGGGAGGGATTCAAATTTCTGGGGCATTGAAACCAGTTCTGGGGGAGGTGGGACCAGTACAAACAAGACGGTCTGCACCTGGGCTGGACTGGAACCAATGTCCGAGGGGGAGCGTTTGCTACTGTTGTTCAGGAGGATTTAAACTAATGTGGCAGGAGGATGGGAACAAGTGCAGAGAGACAGAGGGGTGTAAAATGAGGGTAGAAGCAAAAAGTAGTAAGGTGAAAAGTAAAAGTGACAGGCTGGCAAATCCAGGGCAAAAATCAAAAAGGGCCACTTTTCAACACAATTGTATAAGGGCTAAGAGTGTTGTAAAAGCAAGTCTGAAGGCTTTATGTGTCAATGCAAGGAGTATTCGTAACAAGGTGGATGAATTAAAAGTGCAGATTGTTATTAATGAATATGATGTAGTTGGGATCACAGAGACATGGCTCCAGGGTGACCAAGGATGGGAGCTCAACATTCAGGGATATTCAATATTCAGGAAGGATAGACATGAAAGAAAAGGAGGTGGGTGGCATTGCTGGTTAGAGAGGAGATTAATGCAATTGAAAGGAAGGACATTAGCTGGGAGGATGTGGAATCGATATGGGTAGAGCTGCATAACACCAAGGGGCAGAAAACGCTGGTGGGAGTTGTGTACAGGCCACCTAACAGTAGTAGTGAGGTTGGGGATGGCATTAAACAGGAAATTAGAAATGTGTGCAATAAAGGAACAGCAGTTATAATGGGTGACTTCAATCTACATATAGATTGGGTGGACCAAATTGGTAAGGGTGCTGAGGATGAGGATTTCTTGGAATGTATGCGGGATAGTTTTCTGAACCAAAACATGTCGAGGAACCAACTAGAGAGCAGGCTATTCTAGACTGGGTTTTGAGCAATGAGGAAGGGTTAGTTAGCAATCTTGTCGTGCGAGGTCCCTTGGGTAAGAGTGACCATAATATGATGGAATTCTTCATTAAGATGGAGAGTGATATAGTTAATTCAGAAACAAAGGTTCTGAACTTAAAGAAGGGTAACTTTGAAGGTATGAGACGTGAATTAGCTAAGATAGCCTGGCAAGTGATACTTAAAGGGTTGACGGTGGATATGCAATGGCAAGCATTTAAAGATCGCATGGATGAACTACAACAATTGCTCATCCCAGTTTGACAAAAGAATAGACCAGGGAAGGTAGTGCACCCATGGCTGATGAGGGCAATTAGGGATAGTATCAATTCCAAAGAAGAAACATACAAATTAGCTGGGAAAAGCGGCACACCTGAGGACTGGGAGAAATTCAGAGTCCAGCAGAGGAGGACAAAGGGCTTAATTAGGAAAGGGAAAAAAGATTATGAGAGAAAGCTGGCAGGGAACATAAAAACTGACTGTAAAAGCTTTTATAGATATGTGAAAAGAAAAAGATTGGTTAAGACAAATGTAGGTCCCTTACAGTCAGAAACAGGTGAATTGATCATGGGGAACAAGGACATGGCAGACCAATTGAATAACTACTTTGGTTCTGTCTTCACTGAGGAGGACATAAATAATTTTCCGGAAATAGTAGGGGACCAAGGGTCGAGTGAGATGGAGGAACTGGGGGAAATATATGTTAGTAGGGAAGTGGTATTTGGTAAATTGAAGGGATTGAAGGCAGATAATCTCTAGGGCCAATTGGTCGGCATCCCAGAGTGCTTAAGGAAGTAGCCCAAGAAATAGTGGATGCATTAGTGATAATTTTTCAAAACTCTTTAGATTCTGGATTAGTTCCTGAGGATTAGAGGGTGGCTAATGTAACCCCGCTTTTTAAAAAAGGAGGGAGAGAGAAACTGGGGAATTATAGACCGGTGAGCCTGATATCGGTGGTGGGGGAAAATGTGAGAGTCAGTTATCAAGGATGTGATAACAGCACATTTGCAAAGCGGTGAAGTCATCGGACAAAGTCAACATGGATTTGTGAAAGGAAAATCATGTCTGACGAATCTCATTGAAATTTTTGAGGATGTAACTAGTAGGGTGGATAGGGGAGAACCAGTGGATGTGGTACATTTGGATTTTCAAAAGGCTTTTGACAAGGTCCCACACAGCAGATTAGTGTGCAAACTTAAAGCACACGGTATTGGAGGTATGGTATTGATGTGGATAGAGAATTGGTTAGCAGACAGGAAGCAAAGAGTGGGAATAAACGGGACCTTTTCAGAATGCCAGGCAGTGACGGGTGGGGTACCGCAAGGCTCAGTGCTGGGACCCCAGTTGTTTACAATATATCTTAATGACTTAGATGAGGGAATTAAGTGCAGCATCTCCAAGTTTGCGGATGACACGAAGCTGGGTGGCAGTGTTAGCTGTGAGGAGGATGCTAAGAGGATGCAGGGTGACTTGGATAGGTTAGGTGAGTGGGCAAATTTATGGCAGATGCAATTTAATGTGGATAAATGTGAGGTTATCCACTTTGGTGACAAGAACAGGAAAACAGATTATTATCTGAATGGTGGCCGATTAGGAAAAGGGGAGGTGCAACGAGACCTGGGTGTCATTATACACCAGTCATTGAAAGTGGGCATGCAGGTACAGCAGGTGATGAAATAGGCGAATGGTATGCTGGCATTTATAGCAAGAGGATTCGAGTACAGGAGCAGGGAGGTACTACTGCAGTTGTACAAGGCCTTGGTGAGACCACACCTAGAGTATTGTGTGCAGTTTTGGTCCCCTAATCTGAAGAAAGACATCCTTGCCATAGAGGGAATACAAAGAAGGTTCACCAGATTGATTCCTGGGATGGCAGGACTTTCATATGATGAAAGACTGGATCGACTGGGCTTATACTCTCTGAAATTTAGAAGATTGAGGGTGGGATCTGATTGAAATGTATAAAATTCTAAAGGGATTGGACAGGCTAGATGCAGGAAGGTTGTTCCCGATGTTGGGGAAGTCCAGAACAAGGAGTCACAGTTTGAGGATAAAGGGGAAGCCTTTTAGGACCGAGATTAGGAAAAACTTCTTCACACAGAGAGTGGTGAATCTGTGGAATTCTCTGCCACAAGAAACAGTTGGGGCCAGTTCATTGGCTATATTTAAGAGGGAGTTAGATATGGCCCTTGTGGCTAAAGGGATCAGGGGGTATGGAGAGAAGGCTGGTACAGGGTTCTGAGTTGGGTGATCAGCCATGATTGTACTGAATGGCGGTGCAGGCTCAAAGGGCCAAGGGGCCTACTCCTGCACCTATTTTCTATGTTTCTATGTTTTCTATGCCGCTGATGTATGGGACTGAGTTTACTATTCTCTGCAAAACTGTATATTCCTGTGCATTCAAATTGCTGCACTCTTCCATGATGCAACCAGTCAGGATACTTTCAACAATATATCTGAGGAACCTTCTTAACCTCCTGTGAAAGTAAAGATGTGATTGTATCTGTGTGTTGAGCCAGGACATCTGGCAGAAATCTAAATGAGATCCAAAGAAATATTGGCTAATTTACCTCTGAGAATTACCTATAATCTATGTGGATCGTAGGAGAATTCGGGGAGAGCCCATGGGCATGTGACAAAGAAAAGGTTACAAGGAAATTTGTGGCATGATGGGACTGAGAGGGTTGTTTTCTAAGTGGCAGCATAAAGTCAATGAGCCAGATAGCTTGTTTTCTTTGTCCTAAGAAAAAATGAAGAGCAGAAAGAAAATAACAGAGGCGCAAAAGACAGAGAGTGGAGGAAAGAGAATGACATGGAGAAAAGTGAAAGTGTACACAGAGAAATGATAGGTACGAGCACACTTACTCAGTCACTGGAAAATAGCGACAAGGTGGGAGAATAGCCTGAAGAGTGAGAAGAGATGGAGGGAGAAGGAAAGTGTTCAAGCAGATTATTACACATATAGAAATTTAGAAAGCAATGCAAGCACATATGCACATTCATATGTATCGGTCTCTGCATGCACATAAACATACAATACATACACACACACATACACAACATAGAAGTTGTGCGATCACTCAAGTCAAGTATGTTGTTCTCCTAAGCGGCTGTCCATTGGTGATCATCAGGTGGCTGTAGAGGGGTGTTAGGGGGGATTCCCTGAATGGAGAATGCCTGTGTGTGACTTTGCTTAAAGTAGGAAGACTGATGCACAGGCAGCCACCACACAGTCCTTGACGGATTGGGGTTTGGGTCCAGTGGCATGACTGCTGTAGCCTTCATCCACCTTTACTGCCATTGTGATGTGTCATTATCTTCCGCCAGCTCCGCCACTGATGTTTTGGGTGGATCGTTCTTTGTCTGAAACTTCCCCCTTGACCTTACCGCCATGTGTGACACTGTCAGGAGCTAAGCAACAGACAGCATAGCAGGAACACACAAGCCTTTTCACCTCGATGAGGTGACGATCAGAAAAGTATCATACATACACATGCAGAGCATACGTACATAAAGAAGTGGCTGTGGAGGCATTAGTAATGACCTCTCAAGAATCACTAGATTCTGGAATGGTTCTGGAGGGCTGGAAAATTGTAAAAGTCACTCCACTCTTGAAGGAGGGAGGGGGGCAGAAGAAATGAAACTATAGGCCAGTTAATCTGTCTTCAGTGGTTGGGAAGATATTGGAGTCCATTATTAAAGATGAGGTTTCTAGGTACTTGGAGGCACATAATAAAATAGGCCAAAGTCAGCATAGTTTCCTGAAGGGGAAATCTTGCCTGACAAATCTGTTGGAATTCTTGAAAAGAATAACAGTCAATATAGACAAAGGAGAGTCAGTGGATGGTGTTTACTTGGATTTTCAAAAGGCCTTTGACAAGGTGCCACACATAAGTCTGCTTAACAAGATATGAGCCCATGGTATCACAAGAAAAGTACAAGCATGGATGGAAGAATGGCTGACTGGCAGAAGGCAAAGAGTAGGAATAGAGGGGGGCCTATTCTGGTTAGCTGCCGGTGGCTAGTGGTGCTCCACAGGGTCAGTATTGGGACCGCTTCTTTTCATGTATTATGTCTAGGATTTGGATGATGAAAGAGATGGCTTTGTGATCAAGTTTGCAGATGATACAAAGATAGGTGGAGGACAGGTAGTGTTGAGGAAACAGGGAGTCTGCAGAAGACAGACAGTTTGGGAGAATGGGCAAAGAAGTGGCAGATTGGAATATAGTGTAGGGAAATGTATGGTCATGCATTTTCTTAGAAGGAATAAAGGTGTAGACTATTTTATAAACGGGGAGAAAATTGAAAAGTCAGAGGTGCAAAGGGACCTTGAGAGTTCTCATGCAGGAGTCCTTAAAGGTTAGCTTGCAGGTTGAATCAGTGGTAAGGAAGACAAATGCAATGTTAGTATTCATTTTGAGAGGCCTAGAATATAAGAGCAAGGATGTAATACTGAGGCTTCATAAGGCATTGGTCAGATCACACTGTGAGTAGTTTTGGACCCTTTATGTAAGGAAAGACGTGCTGGTATTGGAGAGGGTTCAGAAGAGGTTCACGAGGATTATTCTGGGAATGAGACGGTTAAGATATGAGAAGTATTTGATGGCTCTGGGCCTGTGCTCACAGGAGTTTAGAAGAATGAGGAGAGATCTCATTGAAGTCTATTGAATATTGAAAGACCTAGATAGAGTGGATGTGAAAAGGATGTTTCCTATAGTGGGTGAGTCTAGGATCAGATGGCACAGCCTCAGAATAGAGGGGCGTACATTTAGAACAGAGATGAGAAGGAATTTTGTTAGCCAGAGAGTGATGAATCTGTGGAATTCATTGCCACAGACAGCTGTGAAGGTCAAATCATTGGGTATGTTTAAAGCAAAGGTTCAGACATTCTTGATTAGTCAAGGCGTCAAAGGTTACAGGCAGGAGAATGGGGTTGAGAGGGATAATAAAGCCGTCATAATGGAATAGTGGAACAGACTCAATGGGCAGAATGGTCTAATGCCATGTCGTATGGTATTATACACAGACACAACACACACACACACACAAAGAAGAGAAATAAAGGCAGAAGCAGAGAGCCAGGAGGGGGGAAAATAGAAAGTAAACTGCAGAATGAGTCTTTGATAACAATGCACAAAGGGATTAGAATCATAGAAAATGAAACAGGGATGAGTGAATTTGAAAGGGTGGGATAGAAATCAAGGCAGAGGGAGTAAAAGAGGAGGTGCAAGAAGGGAATATTAGAAAGAGAAAGCAAATGTTAAGCAAGAAAAAGAAAGGGAAAGGCAAGTGACAAGCAGAGGAAGTAAAATATTGAAAGGAGGGGAAAGGGATTTAGGGTGAGACTGCAGTGAAAGAGACATCAGGATCAGAGAGAATGAAAGAGATGGACACACAGAAAGAGGGCATTGATTTGATATACATGCAGAGGGCTGGATCAATAGAAAGACACAAAGGATTAATTGAGGGAGAAAGGTGTGAAATCTGGAGCCAATGTGACCAGGCTCAATACAGAGACAGAAAGGAGTGGACAGTGGAGAAAACAGAGAGAAAGAGGGCAGAGAAAAAAGTGGGGAAAGGAACAAAAGACATGATAATATAGAAAGAAAAACAAACAAAACAGGTAAATCAATTACAGTAAATATATATGTATCTTGAATAGATTAAAATAGTGCAAAAACAGAAATAATATATATAAGAAAAGGTGAGGTAGTGCTCATGGGTCAATGTCCATTTAGGAATCAGATGGCAGAGGGGAAGAAGCTGTTTCTGAATTGCTGAGTGTGTGCCTTCAGGCTTCTGTACATCCTACCTGATGATAACAGTGAAAAAAGGGCATGCCCTGGGTGCTGGGGGTCCTTAGTAATGGATGTCGCCTTCCTGAGGATTCATTCCTTAAAGATGTCTTGGATACTACAGAGGCTACTATCAAGATGGAGCTGACTAATGTTACAACTTTCTGTAGCTTCTTTTGATTCTGTATAGTAGACCCCTCTCCTTACCAGAGAGTGATGCAGCCTGTCAGAATGCTCTACACGGTACATCTATAGAAGTTTTTGAGTGTTTTAGTTCACATACCAAATCTCTTCAGACTCTTAATGAAGCATAGCCAGTGTCTTGCCTTCTTTATGGCTGCATTGATATGTTGGGACCAGGTTAGATCCTCAGAGATCTTGACACCCAGGTATATGAAACTACTCACTCTCTCCATTTCTGATTCCTCTATGATGATTGGTTCGTGTTCCCTTGTCTTACCCTTACCATTACTGATGTACCAAGACACCCAGGGCTCTTTGAAGACCGACACGTTCAAGTTCTCATCAAAGTGAATGACCTCACGTTTTCTGTGTTATATTTATAAGCCCCTCTGCATCCTTACAATCCATTATGGGTTAGGACCATCTACAAATTTGAATGTAATTCAGATGCTACTCGGCCCTATGAGTTCCTCCTGCAATTTTTTTTAGCTCCTGATTTTAGTCGCTTGGGCCTGGATATAATTCGCTTGGACCTCTCATCCAAGTCAATGATATAAGTGGAGCCTCAACACCAATCCCACAGGCACCCACAAGCACCCACAAGTCATAACCCATGTATTCCTTTTTTTCTGTTTTCAGTGCATTAATGAATTCTCAATATTACCCCAATCACATGTACTCTGATATTCTTTAATAATATCTATTACCTATTGAAGGACTTCTGCAAGTCGAAATCATCAGTTCAACCAGTTCCTCAGACCTATTCTGCTACCTGTAACCACAAAGAACTCTAACCATGACTTTCCTTTCATTAATCCATTATGACTCTGCCCAACTCTAGAATTAATTTATAATGAATTAGATTGTAACACTTTCCCTCCTCGGCCTGATGTATTCAAATCCCTCTCTGGCACGAAGCCAACTAGAGCTAAGTTCAACTAAACTAGAAGAGAATTGTGGCACCAAAAGCATCAATAAGAACATATCTGTAAAATATTTACAGTATGTTGTTGATTTTTACTATATGATTTATTCTGCTTGAGACTATCTTGAACAATTGACCCAAGAAAATATTTTCCACCCAAGAAAATATTTTCCACCCAAGAAACCATTTAAATAACTTTGGGGGGGCTGGGCTGGTGCAATTATATAAGTTACATCATCCTGCTCTATGCCCTAGAATGCAAGACAGCCTTGATGAACTTGATGGCCTTTTTCTATCTGACATACTTTCTTGTTTGTAAATAGAAACAATGAATAATCTGATGACAAGTGGCTTTGGAAGCTGGATGCCAGGCAAAATTAAAATGATTGACAGCCAAACAGAGAACTGAAGAGGCTCTTCTATCCAGTAGAGTTACCCTAATGTTTCTTGCAGCTGCACTGGTGTGATTTGGTTTTTCTCTCCTTGATATATTGCTTTGCACTTGTTTTGGAGAAAGTAATCCTGATCATGGAAGGAACTTGAGACAGTTGGCTTCAGACTCAAACAGCTGCTCAGAGCAAAGCCCCAGTGCTAACACAGCAGATGAAGACTGATCGACAGGAGATCAGAAAAAAATTAATCTCGTTAAATGAACTGAAGCAACCACTTCTCTGATCTGAATATCACCCGTCTCTAAAGCTCTCATTCAGATGGTGCCTGGAACCTTACATACCATTCCCCTTAAATAAATGGAACTTATTTTAGTTCACTTTAAAATAAAGCTCATCTAACAGATAAAGTAGTGTGTTTATAGAATGTTAAAAACAAGGGAGCACAAGATAAAATATAGCCTAGGCGAAGTTGGGAAGCATTTGAACATATGTAGGTCAGAAATTTGGAATTATCTTCTGCAAGCAGCCAGTGCTTCTTGATCAATAATACATTTCAAATCCAAAGTTGTCAGATATTTGATAAGGAAATGCAGAAAAGCCACATATATAGTGTTAGATCACTGCTTAGCTACAAACCTGTGGTTTAAATAACCCAGGGGCAACACAGTGGCATAGCAGTCAGCTTTGCCGCTGTAAAATCCCCCCGATCGCTTAGGTTTCCTCTGCATGCTCCTGTTTCCTCCTATGTTCCTGAAGCGTACAGGTTAGGGTTAGTAAGTTGTGGCTGTGCTATATTGGCACCGGAATCATGGTGACACATGTGAGCTGGCCCCAGCTGATGGTCATTAACACAAATGAAGCATTTCATTGTATCTTGCGGTGTACGTGTGACAAATAAAGCTAATCTAAGCAGCCTTCATGCTTCTATATTCAAACAGAACTCAATATTCCCAGTATTTGTCTCTAATGATTTATTTTGCTGTAATTTGATTTACTTTGCATAAACAGTTGCCATTTAATAACCAAATTAGTGAGTTTATTGCATTGAAGAATCCGGCTGTATTGCAAAGTCAATGAATAAGGAACAAAGCACAGAAGAGAAGGTTATGGAAGATCAAATGCTCCTATAAAGATACTGCATGTATGTGCCATCTGCCCAGGTTGCAATGATTTAGTATGAGCATTTACACACACACACACATACACACACACACACACACACACACACACACACACACACACACACACACACACACACACACAGAAAACACTCACCACTATCAAGGACATCAAGGATATCTTCAAGATGTGGTGCCTCAAGAAGGTGGCATCCATCACTGAGGAACCTTACCATCTGGGTCATTCCCCCTTCTCATTACTACCGTTGAGGGGAAGTACAGGAGCCTGAAGACCCACACTTGCCAATTCTAAAATCATTTCTTCATGAACCCATGTATACTTCTCGGACTGAAACATCGACTGTACTTTTTTCCATAAATGCTGCCTGGCCTGCTGAGTTCCTCCGGCATTTTGTGTGTGTTGCTCTTCATTATCCCATTTTTGCACTTCTTATTTATTTTGGAATTTTTAATAATTTATGTCTGCACCATACCACTGCCATAAAACAATAAATCTCATATCATATAAAACAGAAATAAAAAGCCTGATTATGATTTGGACAAACTCATTATGAACCTTCTCTAAGCTCCACAGATCCACAGATCTACAAACTACAGTTTTCCTTTCCGGGCCTCAGGTCATCTGAAGATCTAATACATTTTAGGTCATGCTGGATGCATACAGTAAATGACAGGGAATTTAAGAGTGTTGATAGGTAGAGAGACCTTATAGTGCAAGTTCATAGTTCTCTGAAAATGGTGGCACAAGTGGATAGAGTAGTAAAGGAGGCATTTGGTATGGAAACTTAAAAGGAATCCAAGGAGCATGTTCTTCACATGAAGAGTGGAACAAGCTGCCTAAGCAGGTGGTACAGGCAGAAATAGTTGTTTAAAGGCTCTTAGATAAATACACAGATAGGAAAGGGAAGGATACGGGCCTACTGCTGGCACATGGGATTGATGTTAAAAGGCATCCTGGTCAGTATGGAAGAGTTGAATCAAAGGGCCTGTGACTGGGCCGCACAGCTCTGCGATTATATTCTGCACTAATGTGCAGCAGAGACCAAAAAGGAACTTGTGTAATGTTGATTGATGCACATGGGGTTTGCGAGTGGTGTATCTGTCCATTCACAACACTTGGGAAACCTAAGCAACACACACAAAATGCTGGAGGGACTCAGCAAGCCAGGCAGCATCTATGGAAAAGAGTACAGTCAACATTTGGGGCTGAAACACTTCAGCAGTCCTGGAGAAAAAAAGCTGAGGAGTGGATCTGAAAGGTGAGGGAAGGAGAGCGAGAAATGCCAGGCAATAAGTGAAACTTGGAGGGGGAGGAATGAAGCAAAGAGCTAGGAAGTGGATTGGTGAAAGAGACAGAAAGCCTTGGAAGAAAGAAGAAGGGGGGGAGAGGAGAAGCAGAAGGAGGCAATGGGTAGGCAAAGAGACAACATGAGAGAGGGACAAGGGGTTAGGAAACAGTGAAGGGGAGGGGGTGGAGGCATTACTGGAAGTTTGAGGAATCAACGTTCATGCCATCGGGTTGGAGGCTAACCAAACAAAAAGTAAGTTGTTTTTCCTCCAACCCAAGTGTGGTCTCATCACAACAGTAGGGGAGGCTGTGGAATGATGTATCGGAATGGGAATGGGAAGTGGAATTAAAATGGATGGCCGCTAGGAGATCCCACTTGTTCTAGCAGATGAAGAACAGATGCTCAGCGAAGCAGTCTCCCAATCTGCATCGGGTCTCAGCAATATACAGAAGGCCACACCGGGAGCACCGGATACAGTATATGACCACCAACAGACTCACAGGTGAAGTGTCGCCTCACCTGGAAGGACTGTTTGGGGCCTTGAATGGTAGTGAGGGAAATGGTGTAGGGGCAGGTGAAGCACTTGTTCTACTTGCAAGGATAAGTGTCAGGAGGGAGGTCAGTGGAGAGGGATGAACAAGCAGGATCTGCCAGTGACTGCTCATTTCTGTCTCTTTCACCAGCAACTTCCCAGCTCTTTGCTTCATTCCTCCTCCTCCAAATTTCTTCTATCTCCTGGTGTTTCTCTCTCCCGTCCCCCTCCCCCCCCCCCCCCCCCCACCTTTCAGATCTACTCAGCTTTTTTTTTCTCCAGTCCTGCTGAAGGGTTTCGGCCCGAAACATCGACTGTACTTTTTTCCATAGATGCCGCCTGGCCTGCTGAGTTCCTCCAGCATTTTGTGTGTGTTGCTCTGGATTTCCAGCATCTGCAGACCTTCTCTTGTTTGTGACTTGGGAAACCTGCTTTGTTCTTGCAGGCAGTTGAGTTCAGTACAGGGAACCAGCCACAGATAGGTCTTGCTTAAGTGAAATGTTTGCTCTTTCTTCTCGCCTTTGGACTAAGGTCAGATGTACTACTTGATCTTGAGAAGCAGGCTTTTTAAAGTTTAGGCCTAAGGCAACATGTAGGTGGTTATGTGTCTTTCTTTATAGCCTCAGGCTGTGGATTGGATTTACTGCTGATACAGAGGTAGATCTCAACGCTAATGAGAGAAACAGTTTCTCTAGCAATAGTTGAAACAATTGAAACTTACAAAATTCTGACAGGGCTTGGCAGTCAGGATGTGGGATGGATGATTCCCATGACTGGGGTGTATAGAACAATGGGTCGGGTCTGGGGCCACAGGGTCAGTAATTTAGAACCAAGATAGGGAGAAATTTCTGCACTAGGAAGATGGTGAACCATAGAATTCACTAGCCCTGAGGAGTCCAGTATCCGTAAATTTTCTCTTGTTTAAGAGTTAGTGCGTAATTTTAGGATGGAGATAAGTAAACTGTCAGATGCAAAAGGCATTAAGCGAGAAGGAGAGAGAGATCAGGAAAGCAGACGTGAGGTAGACGATCAGCTGTGGTTACACCAATGACAGAGGAGGCACAAAGGGCCAAACAGCCTACTCCTGCTTCTATTTTGTGTTTTTGATACTGTGCTTCTAGCTGGTAGCTTGTTAGGATCCATGTTGAATGACATCCTCACTCTTATCTACAGAGAGAAGGTAAAAGGGTAGAGATCAGAAATTGACAAGCCATCTCACTGTTAAAGATGGATCACAAGATTCTGGCCAAGACCAGCCCCAGTCGTAGAGCCATAAGCACAGAAACTGGCCTTAGGCCCAACTGGTCCACATTTGCCCTTATCCCTCTAAATGTATCCTATCCATATATCTGTCCAACTGTCTTTTAAATGTTGTAAGTATACCTGTTGATATGGTCCGCATTCTGGGAGAAAACTTAGTCCCTCAATTTCCTGATGATTTTTTCTCCTCTCACCTTAATCTTGATTCCCTAACTCTGGAAAAATCCTATCTATGCCCCGCCCATTCATTCTGCTGCACTCTAATGATCAAAGTCCCTAACTGATCAACTTCTTCAGGAGATCATCAAGGACCCCCCATTGAGGTCATGCTCTCTTCTCGCTGTGGCCATCAGGAAGGAGATACAGGAGCCTTAGGTCCTACACCACCAGGTTCAAGACCAGTTGTTACCCCTCAACCATCCATCTCCTGAAACCCGCACTGTACCCACATGAGTCCTGAGTGGTCTCAAACCAAAATGTAAACTGTTTTATTCCATAGATGCTGCCTGATTTGCTGAGTTCCTCCAGTATGGTGCGCGTTTGTGTGTGTTGCTGACCATTTCTTGAATCACTGATTACCTTTTGTTTCCCAGGGATAAGATCTCCTACATAAAATCCAGGGGCTGAACACTGGCTGGACCAGTTTGAACCAAGAAGAGGTTTTTGACAGAATATCGCACACACACACCTTGGATGTGTCCTTGAAAATGTTGTTTGGTGATGAATTTACACTGTCTGCACCACAAATTCATCAATAACTTAATACAAGTGAACAAGTTTGAAATGGAAATCTTCTGATCAAATCAGAAATCAAGTGGCACGGTAGTGTAGTGGTTAGCGCATCACTTTACAAAGCCGGTGATCACCCTTGGTGATTCAATTCCCGCCACTGGCTCTAAGGAGCTTGTACATTCTCCCTGTGACCACGTGGGTTACCTGTTGTTTGAAGCCATTAGTTGAATTTGGCAGGAAGGCAATCGCAGGCAGCAGAGGCAATAAGTCAGGTGTTGATGTTCCATGTGGCCATCCATCTGCTCAGTCTCACTGTTGTTGGGCAAGCTTACAAGCATGTGTGTGTAGTTTAATTAGTTTATATTCCAGAATCTGTTGTAGCTAGGTAATGCCAGATTCTTTGACATCCTGTCCCACCAGTCCTTTGCTTCCTTCCCCATCATGTCCAATGATCTGAAGATGCTGGCAGTATGATACAGAGGAGCTTGGGTATGTACCAAGACAGAGTGAAGTGTATTGCAAAGGTGAAACAGACTTTAGACATTTGGGAGTGGTACACACAAAATGCTGGAGGAACTCAGCAAGTCCTCACCCTCAACAATTTCTTTTTTGGTTCCTCCCACTTTCCCCAAACTCAAGGAGCAGCCATGGACCCCAGCTATGCCTGCCTTTTCAATGGCTATGTGGAACAGTCCGTGTTCCAAGCCTTCCCTGGTAATGCTCCCCAACTCTTCCTGTGCTGCATTGATGACTGTATTGGAGCCGCTTCATGCACCCATGCTGAGCTCATCTACCCTACCCTTAAATTCACTTGGTCCATTTCTGACAGCTCTCTCCCCTCTTTCAATCTCTCTGTCTCTTAAAAACATAGAATATAGAACATTGAAATCTACAGCACATAACAGGCCCTTCAGCCCACAATGTAGTGCCAACCATGTAACCTACTCTAGAAATTGCCTAGAATTTCCCTAGTGCATAGCCCTCTATTTTTCTAAGCTCCATGTACCTGTCTAAGAGGCTCTTAAAGGACCCTATTGTATCCGCTTCCACCACCGCCACCGGCAGTGCACTCCACACACCCACCACTCTCTGTGTGAAAAACATACCCCTGACATCCCCTTCGTACACATTTCCAAGCACCTTAAAACTATGTCCCCTTGTGTTAGCCATTTCAGCCCTGGGAAAAAGCCCCTGGATATCCACACGATCAATGACCCTCATCATCTTAAATGCCTCTATCAGGTCACCTCTCATCCTCCATCGCTCCAAAGAGAAAAGGCCAAATTCACTCAACCTACTCTCATAAGGTAAGTCCACCAATCCAGGCAATATCCTTGTATAATTATCCATGTGTTGTCATTGTGTAGCTGTTGAACCTACCAATTCCCTCAGCTATCTTGACTATACCTCTTCCTAACCTGTCTCCTGTAAAAATGCTATTTCTTTTTCCCAGTTCCTCCATCTCTGCTGCATTTGTTCCCAGGATGTCGTTTTCCTTTCCAGGACATCTGATGTCTTCCTTCTTCAAAGAACGTGGTTTCCCTCCCTCCGCCATTGATGCTGCTCTCACCCACATCTCCTCCATTTCCCAGACATCCATGCTCACCCCATCTTCCCACCATTTTAAGAGTGATAGATTTCCTCATGTCCTTACCTATCACCCCGTGATCCTCCACATCCAGCACATCATTTTCTTCAACTTCCACCATCTTCAACAGGACCCTACTACCAAAAACACATCTTTACCACCATCCAAATCTCTGCTTCCCTCAGGGATCACTCTCTCCGTGATTCCCTTGTTCATTCATCACTCCCCATTAATCTCCCTTCTGACACTTATCCCTGCAAACAGTAAAAATGCTACACCTTCCCACCGACCCCCTCGCCCAACTCTATTCAGGGCCCCAAACAATCCTTCAAGGTGAGCAACACTTCATCTGCAAATCTGTTGGGGTCATCTACTGTATCCAGTGCTCCAGATGTGGCTTTCTCTGTATTGGTGAGCCCTGATGCAGATTGGAGGACCACTTTGTTGAGCACCTCTGTTCCGTCCTCAAAATGCAGAATTTCCCAGTGGCAAAACATGTTAATTCCTATCCCAATTCCCATTCCAATACGTCAGCCCACGGCCTTCTCTTCTGCCACAATGAGGCCACTTTCAAGCTGGAGGATCAACACCTCATATTTCATCTAGGTAGCCTCCAACCTAATGGCATGGACATCAATTTATTCAACTTATGGTAATTTTTCCTTCTCTCTTCTTCAATTCCCCATTCTGGCCTCTTACCTCTTCTCCTCACCTGCCTATCACCTTCCCCAGTGCCCCTCCTTCTTCCCTTTCTGGGTAATAAGTTCTGCTGCTAGATAACTTGCTTCCTGATTCCCTTTACTGACTGTGACTTTATTAACAAAAGCTTTACTCTGTTTACTTCGATAATTTAAAATAATCAGCACTTTTATGTGTCATATGGCTGTGATTTGTAGTTACGTGTCTTTTCAATTTTGCTGGAGCCTTTGCTACATTTGTAAGTTGTTTGCCACAGACTAGGCACAATGGAGTAAGACAACTTGGATCACCAGTCCATGCAAAACCCACTGATAAGTAGCTTTCATTGTAAAGACGGACTTTTATTGTGTCCATTGTTGCATTAATACAGTGAAATGACTCAGAAGATTGTAATTCTTCAACATTAACCTTAACAGAACTGTCCGTAGCCTAGGCCTAGAATCCTCCTCTTCCATCTGCCATATTGGATCATCTTTAGAATGAAAATTTCCCTCCAATTTTCTACTACATTGGTAGAGTTTGCTTGCTCCCATAAGTCAGTCAGTGGCACATAAGGGAAAGTTGGGGGAGCTAATTTAGGAGTGAGAGGCTGACGCCACAGCTCAAGTTGGGCGAGTCCATTCAATGTTTGAAAACACACCTCATGTCCCTCATCAGCTTACCGTCCTCCTCTCCGTGCATTACAGTGCTCACCAATTATCAACAGCCTCCTCCACTTCATGTCAAAAACTGAGACTGGACACAACTAAATAAACACGGTCCTATTGCGCACTGCCATACCGGGTGAGACACCTCTAACGAGATTGCTAGTGGGGCTGCTCAGTCACTGCCCACCTCTGTGAGTGCTAACATCATGCATTGCCCGAAGTTCAATTTATTTATTTTAAATGCGATCTCTTGTGGAACCCAGGCTGAGGAACTCTGGGTTATAGTATACTTTATGTATTACACTATGCTGCTGTCACAAAACAACAAATTTCACAACATATGTCAGTACTAATAAACCTAGGTGGACAAAAAAGGAATGAATATTGAGTGAGAAATCACTAAGAAATTGTACCAGAATGCACCCATTAATTCTGAATTCATGGTGGTTTTCCTCGATTATACTGTACACAGTTGCAGTCAAAGCCAAATAAAAAGGAAGGTGAAAAGTGTAAAGTGATCGTTACTCAATGCTGTTATGACCTTATAATGCACTTCCTGGGTTGAAACCCTCCCAAACAGTTTCATTAAAATAATATTGATATTAAGGGTAAAACTAAGTAAAGAAGAAAATCTTCAAAGTGAGGAAGATTTCTGTAGTGTTAGAAGATAGATAGATAGGCACTTTATTGATCCCAAAGGAGTAAAGGGGAGAGCTTTGGAGCTGTAGGCATCTTTAACATCTGCCTACAAGAGATCTAATGACAGTGTTTGTGTTGCATGCACACAGATGGATGGTGCAACATTTAATAAACCTGATTCCTCACTGATAATTACATGAGTTTTAATTAAGAGATAGACGGCAACCAGTGACAGGAAAGAGTTGTTCTTTTTGACCTTCCCTGAGATTTTTGCACAATATTATCACAGATGTCTGTGAGATTTTAATAACTGCACTTTAACATTGCATAATATCTTCATCCATCATAAATATTTCCCAGGACTGGAGATGACTTCCATGGGTTTTTTAGATGATTGATGATGTCAATTGGGAATTGCAGAATAGAGTCAGAGTCAAGTTTAATATCACTGACATAGGTCATGAAAATTGTTGTTTATGGCAGCAATACAGTGCAATACATAAAAAATACTGAAATTTACAGCAAAAAGCATTTTTTAATTAAATTAAATCAGTAGTGCAAAAAGAGAGCAAAAGTAGTGAGCTAGTGTTCATTGTCCTTTCAGAAATTTGATGACAGAGGAAAAGAAACTGCTCCTAGAATGCTAATGTGTGTGTCTTCGGACTCCTGTACTTCCTCTCTGATGTTAGTAATAGGAAGAGAGCATGTCCTGGGTGATGGGGGCCCTAATGGTAGATACTGCCTTTTTAAGCCATTGCTTTTTGAAGATGACCTTGATGCTGGGGAGGTGAGTGCCTATTATGGACCTGGCTAAGTTTGCAACCCTCTGCAGCTTTTTCCGATTCTGTGCCATGACCCCCTCCATGCCAGTCATTGATGAAACTAGTTAGAATGCTGCCCACAGTACATCTGTAGAAATTTGTTTGAGTCCGTTGGGGCAGAAGATACCCGACAGGGGAGGTAGTTAGTGAGGCGGTACACTCCTTGTGCCAGTCTGTAGTGCTTCTCGCTGGTCCCAATGCATGGACTTGAGGTTTTCAACGCCATTTTGAATGCTCCTTCTCCTCTTTGAGTGGTTATGGAAGAGGGGTTCCCAGGGGATATCCTATTGTTTTGAGGAAGCTTTGAGTATATCCTTAAACCTTTTTCTTTATCTACTTGGTAATGTGGCAGAGCTCAGAACAGAGTGCCCACTTTAAGAGTCTGGTATAAGACACGTGAAAAATATGGTCTGCCCAACACAGCTGTCTGAGTGTAATTGTCATCTGTATTCTGGTGGGCTGTTACTATATCTAAAATAGCATTCTTAATGCAATTATTTTTCTAATAATCTGTTAATAAATTATAATTGATAATGATGTTCTGCATTTCATTTCATTTTAATTTGAACCAATGAAATACTTTAAAGTGTTTCAACTGAGCTTCCAACTTACTTTTTACAAAGGCTGCTCAGTTCTATATAGTGATCTCCTCCTGAGAGGTGTCTCATCAAAACAGTTATGTACCTCCCAGTTGCATCTGCAGTTGCTTCAGAACTACATTGCCAACAGTGAACAAGGCCAACTTTGCTCTTTCTTTTTGAAGTGTTCAGCCTGAAATTCTGACTTTGAACCAAAGAAAGAAGAAAGGCCTGTGTTTGAAAACTCCTGCACCCCTCTATTCTTGATGCACTATTGCAAAAATGCTCATAAGTTCTGATTTAGAAACAGTAACTGAGAATTAAACATTGACCAGAACACCAGTCACATGCCATTATCATTTCCAAAATACTTTCATGGGCTCTATTGCACTGACCTGTAAGATCAGACAGGACCTTGAATAAATTTCCGATGCAAAAGGCAACACTTTCAACAGTGAGCTTCTCCTTCAGTACCACACCAGAGCTTCAGCCCCAATTTCTGTGGCTCATTTTCTGACAGATTCATAGATTCCTCAAGCTGTACAGCACAGAAACAGGCCCTTCAGTCCACCTCATCCATACTGACCAAGATGCACTTCTAATTTTTGACTTCTCTAACTTCCGCTAATGCCCCACCTCCCCCTCGTACCCCATCTGTTATTTATTTTTATACACACATTCTTTCTCTCACTCTCCTTTTTCTCCCTCTGCCCCTCTGACTATACCCCTTGCCTATCCTCTGGGTTCCCCCCCCTTGTCTTTCTCCCCGGGCCCCCTGTCCCATGATCCTCTCATATACCCTTTGCCAATCACCTGTCCAGCTCTTGGCTCCATCCCTCCCCCTCCTGTCTTCTCCTATCATTTATGATCTCCCCCTCCCCCTCCAACTTTCAAATCTCTTACTAACTCTTCCTTCAGTTAGTCCTGACGAAGGATCTCAGCCCAAAACGTCGACTGTACCTCTTCCTAGAGATGCTGCCTGGCCTGCTGCATTCACCAGCAACTTTGATCTGTATTGCTTGAATTTCCAGCATCTGTAGAATTCCTGTTGTTTGCACTTCTAATCTAATCCCATTGCCCCATGAGCCGCTAAACCTTGCCAAACTGGTCCAAATATATTTTAAACTTCTAATTTTTCCACCTCTCTTAAACTTCTAGCAGTACCACCTATTATGGCAGTTCATTCTGTACACCCAGCACTGTCTGTGTGAACATCTGCCCCCTCAAATCCTCTTTAAAACTTACCCCTCTCACCTTAAGTGTGTGTTCTCTAGTTTTAGGTTGTCCTACCCTCAGGAAAATATTGTGATTATCTGCCTTATCTATGGCCCTCATCATTTTATGAACCAATGGAAGGTCACCCCTCAGCCTCTTTCACTCCAGGGAACACAGCCCTAGCCCATACAGTCTGCCCTTATATCTCATGTCCTCCAGTCCAGGCACATTTCCTGTCAATCTTTCCTGCACCCTCACATCCTTCCTTTAGCATGGCAACCAGAAATGTGCACATTAGTCCAAGTATGGCCTAATCAAAGACCTTTCGGTTGTCTTAGCTGAAGAAGACAAGTTTTCCATATGCCTTCTTCATCAGTCTGCCTACCAACTTTGCCACTTTCAGAGAGCTATGCAGTAACCTGCACTTCAAGGTCTCTCTGTTCAATAACTCTCCTATTGATGCGGATGTTGAACCTTGCACCTTCTGACACAGAGTCAAGAGATCTACTCTCTGAGCCATGACAATTGATATTTTTTATTATCTATTCAAATTTTAGGATCTGTGTTTCAGTGGGAAGGCCAACACTATTGCCTGTCTGTAACTGTCCTTGAGAAGGCGGTGGTCAGCCTCCTCCATGAACTGTTGTAGCCCTTCTAGTGAAGGTACTCACGCTGTGATGTTGACGTGGAGTTCCGGGATTTAGACCCAGCAATGATGAAGAGTCGGCAGTATAGTCCCCTGTCAGGACTGTATGGGATTAATAGGGGACCTGCAGACACTGCCAATCCTATGTAATTCTTGGTAGTCAAAGTCATAGGTTTGGGAAATGGTCATGAAGTAGTCTGGGAGGGCTACTGCTGTATAGACGATAGACAATACACACTGCAGCCGCTATGTGCCAGAAGTGGTCCAACAAATGTTTAGTGTGGCGGATAGAGTGATAATCAACTGTGTGGCAACTTCTTGAATGGCGCTTTGTTTCTTGTGGGTATCTAGAAATATACTCAATCAGTTAAGGGAAGACCATTTCATCATGCTCTGACTTCTGCCGCGTGGATGGTGGAAAGGTCATGGGATGTCCATGACATGAAAATGATCCTTGGACTGAAGGGTATTAATATGCGAGGAGCATTTGATGGCTCTGGGCCTGTACTCATTGGAGTTTAGAAGAATGAGGGGGTATCTCATTGAAGCCTTTTGTTTCAGATTTCCAGTATCTGAAATATTTTGGTTTTGGTTCCATGCTAATTAGTTTTGTCTTTCTCTACATCTTTAGTTTGCATGGGGTTAACCTCCAAGACGTTCTCAAAGAGTTCTTGGATGTCAGGTTGAAGTTGGCAGGTCACCCAGTTTAATCTAAGCCCTCTCTTCCCAATCCACTTTCACTAAGAAATTAGCTAGGAGAAAAGAAAGGTATAAAAATCTGAAACCTTCCCAAAATGAAAGCTGAAACTACATCAGTCCACCTCCACTTAAATGTTCATAGCAAATTGACATTTCTACTTCGTAGTGTGTGAGACTGACAGTTGGTTAATATGGATTGACTATAACTTAGCTTATTTTTTCTGCTGATTAAATTGAATCTCTTGTGTTGTGACCTCTAGCACCTGTCAATGTTGGGAACGTGTTAACATTTCTTACGTTAAAATTGTCAAACCCTTTCATCATTAACACCTTTCTTATTTACTTTTAGGATGTGAGTGACAATGGCAAGGGCCAGAATTTATTGCCATCTCCTAATTGTCCTTGAGAAAGCAGTGGTTATTTGTCTCCTTGAACTGCTGCAGTCCACTGGTGAAAGTAGTCCCACAGTGTTGCTGGGTTCCAAGAACTGTACCCAACAAAACTGAAGGACTGTAGTGTTTGTGGGATTTGGTGGTGCTATCAGTATATCCTGGGTGAGTACTTACAATGCATTTTTAGATGGTACACACTACAGCCACTGTAGTAGAGAGAATAAATGTTTAGGATGGTTGTGGGAGGTGAATCAAGCAGATTAATCTTTCCTAAGCGTTTTTGAGCTCCTTGAGAGATATTGATGCAGCACTAATCCAGTTAAGTAGAAAATAGTCTATCACATTTCTGACTTACATCCTGAAGATGTTGAAACGGCCTTAGCGTGTCAGCAGGTGAGTTGCTCATCAGAAGGCCCCAGCCTCAAACTGATTCCTGTAGAGAGGATACTTATGTAGCTGGTCGAGCTAAGTTTCGGTCAGTGGTGACATCTGGAGTATTTCATGGAAATGCCAATCAATGTCAAGGGTAGATGGTTAGGTTCTGTCTCGTTAGAGCTGGTCAGTTCCTGGTACTTTAGTGTTGTGAGTGTTACTTGCCACTTATCGGTTATGTTGTGTTATCCCAGTTTTGGACTGCTTCATTTGCTAATGAGATCTGAATGAAGCTGATCATTGCACAATCATCAACAAACATCCCCATTTCTGACCTGATTATGAAAGGAAGGTTATTGATGAAACAGACGAAGATGATTGTGCCTGGGGTACTGCTTTAAGGAGACCCTGGGGTGGAGAATTGTTCACAGACAATTACAGCCATCTTCCTTAGTGTAAGATACGACTGTAGTCGCTGAAGGGTTGTTTTTTTTTTCATTTAATGCCCATTAACCCCAGATTTGCCAGGTTATATTGATACCATACTTGGTCACACGCTTCCTTGATGCCAAGGGCAGTTCCTCTCACCTCACACCCAGAATAAATTTCTTTAGTTAATGATTGGACCAAGGTCATGATGAGGTCTGGAGCCAAGAAGTTCTGGCAAAATCTGAACTGGTTATTAGTGCACAGGCTTGTAGATGAGTATGTGCTACTTCATAGCATCAGTGACTTCCAGCATTTTATAAAACCTGGAACATAGTACAGTACAGGTCCTTCAGTCCACGAAGTTGTGCTAGCCTTTTAACCTACTCCAAGATCAACCTAAAGTTTCCCTCCACATAACCCTCCATTTTTCTTTCATTCATGTACCTATTTAAGAGTATTTTGCTGATGATTGAGAGTATTCTACTTAACCAGATTGTAATTGTCCTGTTTCTTAGTGAACAGAATGTACACGTTGTCATATGACTGCCAATTTTACTGTATTTTATTGTAATTTTACTGTAACATCTTCGTTGAGCTGCAGCTAGTTCAGTGTTATAGTTGAAATTTTGTCTGCTTCCATAGCTTTCACTGCATCCACTGCCCTCAGTTATTTCTGAAATACAAGAGGTTCTGCCAATGCTGGAAATTCAGAGCAACACACACAAACTGCTGGAGGAACTTAGAAGGTCAGGCAGCAACTATGGAGAGGAATAAGGGAATGAAGAGTTGCCATCTTGGGCTAAGACCCTTCATCAGGACTGGAAGGGAAGGAGGAAGAAGCCAGAATAAGAAGGCATGGACAGGGGAAGAATTACAAGCTGGCAGATGATAAGTGAAGCCAGGTGAGGAGAAGGTGGGTAGATGAGGGAGTAGGATGAAGTGAGAAGCTGGGAGCCGTTTCTTAATATTACAAAGGGTGAAATGAGTTGGCTGGAGACTTTTTTCTATAATGGTGGCATGTCAGAAAGAAGTGGATGGATCATCTATTTGCCCTCTTCTGGCTGAACACTGTGACATTGCTTCAGCACTTTCTTTTGAACTCATATGATGATCTCCTGTCGGCTCTTTAATTGTGCACCATCATTCACAATTTGATGTAGTAAGATTGCAGAGCTTTGATCAGATCCATGTGTCATAACATTGAGGCCACATGAACACATTGGCAGAAGAGAACACTGCATAGTTCCTGTAGAGAAAAGGTCCCATCCTCTTTTATGCACAACTTCATACATCACAAATGTGTGCCTCTACAATTACATAATATAGCTCTATGCAATGCATGGTTGCTCATTTGACTAATACACGAGTAGTATTGTATTAATGAGTCTTAATGGTTGTCACCTCAGGTGTTGCTCCTCACAAACCCTTCTGCATTCCTCATTGAACCATGGCTAGATATTGAGAATAGAATGAAGATCATGCCAAGCTATGAGGTTATAAACAACGGTGTATATTTATGTTGCAGATAATGATCCATAGATCTCATAGGTGCCCAGTTCCGAGCTCCTAGATCTCATTTATCATATTTGAAGTTCACACATGAAGGAGGGTGTCATCGACATAAAGATGGGACTGTCTTGACAGAAGCCGTGCAGTGCTCGTTCCTATCAATGTTTTCATGTGACCTCAGGATCTCAAAAGTGCTCATTATTTTAGACTAAATGGTGGATTTAGACAGATTGGGAAAATGGGCTAAGAAGAGGCAGATGGAATATAGTGCAGGGAAGTGTATGGTCATGCACTTTGGTAGAAGGAATAAAGGCATAGACTATTTTCTAAACAGGGAGAAGATTCAAAAACTAAAGGTGCAAAGGGACTTAGGAGTCCTTATGCAGGATTCCGTATAAGTTAGTTTGCAGGTTGAATCGGTTGTGAGGAAGTTAAATGCAATGTTAGCATTCATTTCGAGAGGACTAGATATAAGAGCGAGAATGTAATGCTGAGGCTTTATAAGGGATTGGTCAGACTGCACTTGGAGTATTGTGAGCATATTTTGGCCCCTTAACGAAGAAAAGAGAAGCTGGCAATGGAGAGGGTCCAGAGGAGGTTCACAAGAATGATTCCAGAAATTGAAAGAGTTAACGTATGAGGAGCATTTGATGGCTCCACACCTATACTCACTGGAGTTAAGAAGAATAAGGGGGAATCTTACTGAAATCTATCACATATTGAAAAGCCAAGATAGAGTGGATGTGGAAAGGATGCTTCCTATAGTGGGAGATTCTAGGACCAGAGGGCACAGCCTCAGAGTCAAGGGATGTCCATTTAGAACAGAGATGAGGAGGAATTTCTTTAGCCAGGGGGTAGTGAATCTGTGAAATTCATTGCCACAGACAGGTGGCCAAGGATTGGGTATATCTAAAGGTATATTTAAATGGTTGATCGGTTCTTGATTAGTTAGGATGTCAAAGGTTTTAGGAAGAAGGTGAGAGAATGGGGTTGAGAGGAATAACAATTCAGCCATGATGGAATGGTGGGACAGATTTCTGCTCCTGTGTCTTATGGTCTTCAAATTCAAATATTTCCTTTATCCCTCCCATTAATTCCCCTTTTAAAATGTTACAGATCAGAAAGATAACTACATTGTAAAAAAATGAAGATGTCTTTCTATTTTGTATGCAATTAGTGGGACAGGATTTTCAACATTATAGATTGATACTAACAGATATGTTAGTGATGAGTAGTTAGATTGTATTAGAAATTTGAAGAGCACATATCCAGATTGGAATAATGCAAAAATTACAATGAGCTAATCCTTTTGGAAGTAAAACTGATATAATACAAATAACTTGTGCATTTGTCTTTTATATAGCAGGTTGGGAGGGACAATCAGAAGAGCAGCATGGTTAACATTTCATACCGACATCTTTAATTAAAACAGGCCAGTTCTGGTGATAGGTTAGTGATCTGAAACGTTTCTTTTTCTCTCCTCACTGTATCTTCAGCATTTTCTAAAGACACAAGAGGTTCTGAAGATGCTGGAAATCCAGAGGAACAAACACAAAATGGTGGAGGAACTCAGCAGGCCAGGCAGCATACGTGAGAGGAATAAACAGTTCATCAGGACAAGGGTCTTGGCCCGACACATCGACTGTTCATTCCACTCCATAGGCGCTGCATTACCTGCTGAGTTCCTCCAGCATTTTGTATTTGTTTCAACATGTTCTCATTTTTAAATCTTTTTTATTAATTATTAGTGAAGATCAACAACAAACAAGAACATTAAAGTAATCAAGTCAACATGTCAAAATGTACAATGAGAAATTAAATTATCAAATAACTGATTAACAAATCTAAACAATATATCAATAATAATAATAAAAAAAATAAAATGTTTCTGTTTTGCTTTCAGGTTTCCAGCAGTATTTAGCTTTTGAAATAGAAACTTACACTGAGGTTAGTTAACTAGTTCAAAGTTCACAAAGTTCAAAGTAAATTTATTATCAAAGTGCATATATATCACAAAATACTATCCTGAGATTCATTTTCTTGCAAGCATTCACAGTGGATGGACAAACAATTAATCAGCAAAAGACAACAAATTGTGTGAATGCAGGGAATAAATAAATAAATAAATGAATGAATGAATGAATGAATGAATAAATGAATAAATAAATAAATAAATAAATAAATAAATGGATGAATGAATGAATGAATAAATAAATAAATAAATAAATGGATGAATAAATAAATGAATGAATGAATAAATAAATGAATGAATAAATGGATAGATAATGCTGAGAATATGCATGAAAGTGATCTATAGATTGTAGAATCAGTTCGGTGTTGGGGTGAGTGAAGTTATCCACACTGGTTCAGGAGTCTGAACTTTGAACCCCAATTTATTTTCTATTTCATTGGTCATGCTGAATGGGTTTGATCTATACAATCAGAAATGTTACTGTTTAATTTGTCATCTATGTTTCTGACAGTTACACAGGTAGACTGAGTGTATCGGCTCAACAGCAACTCTTCTTTTGCTGGCGGATTAATTAAGTTTAGTCAAACAAGTATACTGTATCTTCAAACAAAAGATAAGGATATAATGGAAGATTTGATCCCATTTGCAGCAGTAGTTCTCATGTGTGGTACACTGCAGTTCATTCATTGTATAATTAATCTGCATTCAGCAACCAATAGATTAACAACATTCCAACTAGCAGATTCAATGATAAAAAAAGTTGTAGAGTAAAACAAAATAATCCTCCTCAGTCAACTGAAATGTTCATTAGAACATTCAATCTGTCATTCCAGAGGGATAGGGCGGTTAATAAATTTATGTTTGGTATTGCAATGTTGTAAAGCAGAGGATGGAAAATAGTTCAAATTTCAAAGTAAATTTATTATCAAAGTACATATATGTCACCATATACAACCCTGAGATTCATTTTCTAGCGGGCATTCACAGTAAATAGAAGAAACAATAGAATCAATGAAAGACCAAGCCCAACAGGACGGACAAACAACCAATGCATAAAAGACAACAAAGTGCAAATACAAAAAGAAAATAATAATAATGCTAAATAAACAAGCAATAAATTTCGAGAACATGAGATGGAGAGTCCTTGAAAGTGAGTCTATAGGTTGTGGTGATGGGGCAAGTGAAGTTGAATCAAGTTATCTCCTCTGGTTCGAGAGCCTGATGGTAGAAGGGTAATAACTGTTCCTGAACCTGGTGGTGCAGATCCTAAGGCTCCTGTACCTTCTTTTTGATGGCAGCAGCAAGAAGAGAGCGCAGCCTGAATGGTGGCAGTCCTTGATGATGGATGCTGCTTTCCTATGACAGCGCTCCTTATAGATGTTTCAATGGTGGGGAGGGCTTTACCTGTGATGGACTGGGCCGTATCCACTATTTTTTGTAGGATTTTCCATTGAAGGGCATTGGTGTTTCCATACCAGTCTGTGATGCAGCCAATCAGTATACTCTCCACCATATATCAATAGAAGTTTGAAAAAGTTTTAGATGAAATTCCAAATCTTCCCAAACTTCTAAGAAAGTAGAGGTGCTGTCGTACTTTCCTTATAATGGCACTTAGGTGCTAGACCCAGGACAGATTCTCTGAAATAATAATACCAAAGAGTTAAAAGTTGCTGACCTTCTCCATCTCTGACCCCCTGATGAGGACTGGCTCATGAGCTTCCAGTTTCCTCCTCCTGTAATCAATAATCAGCTCCTTGGTTTTGCTGACATTGAGTGAGAGATTGTTGTTATGGCATCACTCAGACAGATTTTCAATTTCCTTCCTACATGCTGATTCCTTACCACCTTTCATTTGGCTGACAACACTGGCGTCATCAACAAACTTAAATATGTCATTGGAGCTATGCTTTGCCTCACATTTATAAGTGTAAAGCGAGTAGAGCAGGGGGGGCTAAGCACACAGGTTTGTGGTGCACCTGTACTGATAGAGATCATGGGAGAGATGTTGTTGCCAATCCGAACTGACTAGAGTCAACAAATGAGGAAGCATAGAAACATAGAACAGTACAGCACATTACAGGCCCTTCAGCCCACAATGTTGTGCCGACCATGTAATCTACTCTAGAAACTGCTGAGAATTTCCCTACCTCGTAGCCCTCTATTTTTCTAAGCTCCATGTACCTATCTAAGAGGCTGTTAAAAGACCCTATTGTATCCACCTCCACCACCGTCGCTAGCAGTGCATTCCACACACCCACCACTCACACAGAGCATCTTGTACCTATTTCCAAGCACCTTGAAACTATGCCCCCTTGTGTTAGCTATTTCAACCCTGGGAAAAAGCCTCTGGCTATCCACACGATCAGTGCCTCTCATTATCTTGCACACCTCTATCAGGTCACCTCTCATCCTCCGTTACTCAAAGGAGAAAAGGCTGAGTTCACTCAAACTATTCTCATAAGGTATGCTCCCCAATCCAGGCAACATCCTTGGAAATCTCCTCTGCACCTTCTCTATAGCATCCACACCATTCCTGTGACCAGAACAGAACACAGTACTCCAAGTGGGGTCTAACTAAGGTCTTATACAGCTGTAACATTACCTCTCAGCTCTTGAACTCAATCCCACGGTTAATGAAGGCCAACACACCATCCACCTTCGTAACAGCACTGTCAGCCTGTGCAGCAGTTTTGAGTGTCCCATGGACATGGACCCTAAGATCTCACTGATCCACCACACTGCCAAGAGTTTTACCATTAATATTATATTCTGTCTTCAAATTTGATCTACCGAAATGAACCACTTCACACTTATCTGGGTTGAACTCCATCTGCCACTTCTCAGTTTTGCATCCTATCGATATCGCACTGTAACCTCTGACAACTCTCCAGACTATCCACAACACCCCCAACTTTTGTGTCAACATCAAACTTACTAACCCACCCATCTACTTCCTTATCCAGGTTATTTATAAAAATCACAAAGAGGAGGGGTCCCAGAACAGAATCCTGTGGAACACCACTGGTCACTGACCTCCATGCAGAATAAGAACCATCCACAACCACCCTTTGCCTTCTGTGGGCAAGCCAATGTTGGATCCACAAAGCAAAGTCTCCTTGGATCCTATGCCTCAATACCTTCTGAATGAGCTTCACATGGGGAACCTTATCAGGTGTCTTACGGAAATCCATATACACTACATCTAATGCTCTACCTTCATCAAAGTGTTTTGTTACATTGAAGCCTATCAAAAAATTGAGGATCTAAGTGGACAGGAAGGTACCGAGGCCTAGGTCATGGAGCTCATTGCTTAAGTTTGAGGGGATAATAGTATTGAATGTAGAGTTGTAGTCAATGAAGAGCATCCTGATGTATGCATCTTCACAATCCAGATGTTCCAGGGTTGAGTGAAGAGCCAATGAAATGGCATCTGCTGTGGACCTATTGTGCTGGTTGGCAAATTGGAGCGGATTCAAGTTGCTTATCTGGCAGGAGTTGATACGTTTCATCATCAACCTGTCAAAGCACTTCATCAATGTGGATCGAAGTGCTACTGGACAACAGTCATTGAAGCAGGTTACTATGTTCTTCTTGGGCGCTGATATAATCAAAGCCTTTTTGAAACAGGTGGGTACCTCTGACTGCCGAAGCAAGAGGTGAAAGATATCCGTGAACATTCCAGCTAGTTGATTAGAACAGGTCATCAATACTTGGCGAGGTAAGCCATCGGGGCCAGATGCTTTCAGTGGATTCACCCTTCTGAGGAATGTCCTCACATCGGCCTCGGTGATTGAAATCACAGGGTTATCAGGGGCTGTGGGAATTCGTGAAGGTGCCTCCATATTTTGTCAGTCAACGTGAGCATAGAGTGCATTGAGCTCATCTGGCAGCAAAACCGTGTTGTCACATATGTATGTCCCATGCTCTTGTAGAGAAAGCTTATGTCTGCAATGCCATAATTAAATTTGTGTTATTCTGTGGTGCAGTATTTGATTAGGTTTGCCATTGTGATGTCATTTAGAATATAAATAGCCACTGCAGCTTTCCTATTTAACTCACTTACGTCAAAATCAGAATCAACATCAGTTTTATTATCACTAATATACACTACATTCACACCTCCTGCACCTAATAAAGTGGCCACTGAGTGTATGTTCATGGTCTTCAACTGCTGTAGCCCATCCACTTCAAGGTTCAATATGTTGTTATTCAGAGATGTTCTTCTGCACACCACTACTGTAATGTGTGGTTATTTGATTTACTGTCACCTTCCTGTCAGCTTGAACCAGTCTGGCCATTCTCCTTTGACCTCTCTCATTAACAAGGTGTTTTTACCCACAGAATTGCCACTTACTGGATGTTTTTTTTGTTTATCACACCATTCTCTGTAAACTCTAGAGACTGGTGTGCATGAAAGTCTCAGATCAGCAGTTTCTGTGATACTCAAATCACCCAGTCTGGCACCAACAATCATTCCACGGTTAAAGTCACTTAAATCATATTTCTTCTCCATTGTGATGTTTAGTCTGAAGAAGAACTGAATCTCTTGACCATGTCTGCATGCTTTTATGCATTGAGTTGCTACCACACGATTGGCTGATTAGATATTTGCATTAATGACCAGGTGTATAGGTGTGCCGAATAAAGTGGCTACTGAGTGTATGTCGTAAAATTTGTTCTTTAGTGACAGTAGTACAGTACAAGGTGTGAAATTACTATCAGTTAAAAAATAAATAAATATATAGTGCAAAAGAGGAATAATGATGCAGTGTTTATGGTTTTATGGACTTTTCAGAAATTTGATGATAGAAGGGAAGAAGCCCTCAAAGACTGTGGATCTCATACCTCCTCCCTGATGGTAGTAATGAGAAGAGGGCATATCCTGCCTGGTACCTTCATGATGGGTGCTGCTTCCTTGAGGCACCATCTTTAGATGATTTTCTCAAAGGTGGAGAGGGTTTGAATTCACATTCATGTTCATTTCTATACATTTATGCGTCACATGTACATCAAAACATACAGTGAAATGTGTTGTTTACGTTAACAGTCAACACAACTTAAGGATGTGCTGCAGGCATCCTGCAAGTGTTGTCACACATTCCAGTACCAACATAGCATGCCCCAGAATGTTCAGTAGGACAACACGAGCAAGAATAATAACAACAGCAACATCAAAACAAGACAACAACAGCAAAATAAGCCCCTCTCCAAACTCCAAGACAGGCCTCCTCCAGGCCTGTCGACTCAGTCTCCAATATCGTTGACATTTGGACATGAAACACCATCTAGTGGGCTCCAAACACCAGCTCCTGCCCCAACTCTTTGATTACTGCCTCTGACCCCAACTTCCCCCATTCCTGTCCCTAAACACTAATCTAACCGCTAATTCTGTGAGCTGTCCCAAAAATCAACGCTACAAACTTCAGGAACAACTAATTCTGAGCCATGACCTTGACAGATATTGCAGCTTGGAGATCATCTTGAGAGGCATTTCCTAGGGAGCTACCTTTTCTCTTTTTGGAGCCCTGATCTCGGTGCCCATTAGAGGGGTGGACAATAGGCCACCTCCCTGCCCCGCCGGGCTACAGCTCCTTGGGGCGGTAAATGTACATTTTACTCACTGCTTGTACCTCCGGAATCAAGCACCCAGCATACAAAGTGGCAGCAATAGACAGAGGATGACAAGCTGCCTCGAGGTGGTCACTGTCCGTGATGGCTGTGCCCGCGAGTCTCCAACAGTCTGCAGTCTCTTTCGATCCTGTGCATTGGAGCTTCCATACCAGGCAGTGATGAAACCAGACAGATGCTCTCCACAGTACATCTGAAGAAATTTGCTGGTCTTTGGTGACATACCAAATCTCCTCAAGCTCCTAATGAAGTATAGCTGCTGACATGTCTTCTTCATGATTGCATCAGTCCACTGCAGGTCAAAACCAGACAGCTTCATTGTGAGTTCAGAAATTAAATATTTATTCTGGGCCGCAAAGTATTCTTTCAAAGTCTTACATTGTTGCACACCTCAACAGTTTGAGGATTCATATACAATATGGTTTCTAGAAGTCTAAGCATTCAACAGGGAGACTCATTAGGTCTCTGTGGACAGTGAGATCTAAGTTGTTTCTCTTCCAAACAACCTCCCTTAAAACTGAGTAACTTCCACAGCAATAAACCTTTTGACCTGGCATTCAGAATTCAAACTTCAAACCTTTCATTGCCTTACCCAATAGCTTCACTCAGTTGCAATCAATAGTGGTAACATCGTCACTGCTTTAACAAGATGCAGAGAAATTGTAATTCCCATCACTCATTTCTTGATTGAAATTTGTCCAATTGCTTAAAAAATTAAGAATGGATGGCATGTCTCCACTCTTTCCATGACTGAACCAAGCCCTGTATAATGTAGTTTTCAGATGGGCTTATATAGAGTATGCACACAGTGGCCACTTTACTAGGTACACCTGTACATTTGCCCATTAATGCAAATATCTATTCAGTGGAATATGTGACAGCAACTCAATGTATAAAAACATGCTGACATGGTCAAGAGGTTCTGTTATTGTTTGGACCAAACATCAGAATGATGGAAGAAATATGATCTAAGAGATTTTGACCATGGAATGGTGGTGCATCCACTTCGGGGCTCAACGTGTTGTGCATTCAGAGATGCTTTACTGCACACCACTGTTGTAACGTGTGGTTATCTGAGTTTCTGCCGCCTTCCTGTCAGCTTGAACCAGTCTGGCTATTCTCCTCTGACCTCTCTCATCAACAGAGCGTTTTTACTCTCAGAACTGCCACGCGTTAGATTTTTTTTTGTTTTTTACACCATTCTCTGTAAGTTCTAGAGGCTGGAGATCCCAGGAGATCAGCAGTTTCTGAGATACTCAAACCATCCCTTCTGGCACCAACAATCATTCCATGGTCAAAGTCGCAGATCACATTTCTTCACCATTTTGATGTTTGGTCTGAAGAATAATTTAACCACTGGACCATATCTGCATGCTTTTATGTATTGAGTTGCTGCCACAAATTTAGATATTTACATTTATGAGTAGGTGCGCAGCTGTACCTAATAAAGTGGCCACTAAGTGTATATTTCATGGTCTCCATCAAAGTTCAAAATAAATTTATTATCAAACTACGTATATGTCACCATATACTACCCTGAGAATCATTTTCTTACAGGCATTTACAGGAAAATACAATACAATTTGTGAAAAACTATACATAAACAAAGGTTGGCAAATATACAATGTGCAAATAATAAAAATAAATAAATAAATAATGCTGAGAACCTGAGTTGTAGAGTCCTTGAAAACAAGCCCATAGGTTGTGGAATCGGTTCAGTGTTGAGGTGAGTGAAGCTAGCCACGCCAGTTCAGGAGCCTGATGTCTAACTGTTCCTGAACCTGGTGGTGTGGGACCTAAGGCCCTAGACCTCCTGCCCAATGGTAGTGGCAAGAAGAGTGCATGGCCTGGATGGTGGGGTGCTTAATGATGGATGCTGCTTTCTTGTGGCATAGTGCTTCAATTACAACTTGCAAACTTTAAACTTCTGAGAGATTTTTTGGGAAAGGACTAGGAACTGAGGGGAGGTACTATCAGCAAGATTTATCTCATTAGTTCTTCTCCACATTCATCCCACTGATGCCTTATTTCACTTTAAGCTCAAGCCTCCTCCAACTTCTGATCAGCATACTGCAGCTACACTGTTCTACGATTTGCTGATTTTACTTCAAAGACTGATTTTTGAAAAGCAGGGTGGATGATATCACAGAAAAATAATTATAAGGTAGGCATGGTGGAGAGGAAATTGAAGAATGCTTTCAACAAAGCTTGTTAGCTTTAGTGGTTTCCACTGATCAATGTGATTCCATAAATGAGAAATGGTGATGGGGAAGCAATCTCTTGCTGCTCTTTCATATCCCTGTCCTAATACATTGTATTAGACACAGGTAATCTTAACATATATTGAGAGGGAGTGGTAACAATACTTGAGGAAATACTTCTCTGAGTCCATTTTTTAAGTGAGTTGTACGGCCCTTCTACAGCACCGACAAAAGGTTCCATTTTCATTGTTCCTGGCAGGATGGGTTTCTTTGGGAACATTGTAGCATGCTTCTCTTAGCTCTGTGTTCAATGTTTGTGGGTAGGGACACAGCAGGAGCAATTGTCCCTCATACAAAGCTTCCGCAAGCACATGCTCTTACAGGATGCACTGGTGAAAGTATGTTTAATAATGAACATGTCCGATTTTAAGGGGAAGCACACCTCAAAAGCATCGTGGGATGTTGTGGTACTAAAGAAATTATATAAGTATTAACTATTGGTTGGACTGAATGCTGCAATACATGAACCATTCTGTACAGTTCCACTCACAAACAGCATCAGAACAGCAGTTGAATACAAATGTCCATTAGCATGGTGAGGTGAGGCTATGAACAGAGAATGTTTCAGTCAGAAGAATGTGACGCAACAACATCAGACCAGATTTTATTTAATTAAAGCTCAACATGCCGGTTAGTGTGACACTGTTACAGCTCAGGGCATTTTGAATTTCGCAGTTCGTTTCCATCGCCGTGTGTAAAGATCTTGTTCCTTCTCTCCGTGGACCGCATGGGCTTCCAAAGATGGTCCCGGTTGGTAGGTTAATTGGTCATTGTAAACTGTCCTGTGATTAGGCTCGGGTTAAATAGGTGGGTTGCTGGATGGTGTGGCTCATTGGGCCGGAAGGGCCTGTTCCATCCTGTATCTCTAATTAAAATAAATAAAGTAAATATACTTACAAATAATGCAATTCCCCCACCCCCTTATCTATTACTTCAGTCACAGCACTGTACTATAAACACTTTAAACCACTTTTAATAACGCTGTTGACATTGTAAATACATGCAGTTGTTTAAGTATTGCTGAACATTTTATTCCATATACGTACTTCTAACTTTTTCTTATATAATTCATTATTCTTTATAATTGTTGAATGCTATCGCTTTTTTGTGCATGTTGCGCCAAAGTGCCACAGCAAATTCCTCATACATGTAAATATGTATTACATGGAGAATAAATTCAATCCTTGATATACTGTATTTTGAAAGTTTGGACAAATGTATAAACTGAAAAATCATTTTAAGATGTCAATCATTCTGAAGAGACAGATTCTAAGAAATGGTCCAAAATTTCTCCAATTATTCATAGGCTCAGAAATGAGTTTAACTTTTTCAGATCAAGCATGTCGGACATTAGTGTCCAATACAGAGCATACGCCTTGTCTGGGTGACACTTGACCGCTAGGACCTGAAAGGTAGGAGCAGATATTAGATTCAACTGATAAGGAATCCTTTAAACTTAGCAAAATTTTAACTTAAGGAGAAGGCACAGCTGGCCAGGAGCTATGTACATGTTCTTTTTTTTACCTCAAATTGATTGTGTTAATTTTGGTGCATTGTATTCTTTTCTCTCCTGCTATTGTGGAGAATTATGTTAAGTCACTTTGACTTGCACTTTCAGGAATTGTAGAGGAGGCTTGACCCTAGAGCAGAGCAACAGTGATGAGCTAACATTAAACTACTTCACTAATAAACTGCAAAATATCAAGTCAAGAGGGGCCACAAAACAAGAGAGAACAGATGCTAAACACAACAGGCAGCAAGTTAACTGAAGGCTAGGAGCAAATGCTCGGTGCTGGCTAATTTGATGGGTGATCAAGGGCTATTGATGATAGGCTGCAGGTGATTAGTTGGAAACGAGTGGCAGGTGACTCCTGTTAGCTTGGTGGAGACTGGGAGGGACCTATCTGTGCAGGCCTGACAGAAAGATATCTTGAATTGTAGTATTCAGCCCTCAACTGATTTGAAGCAGAGTGTAGACAGGGTGTAATTATTTACAATATCACAAAGTTCATTGAGATAATATCCAGTAATAGCTGCTTTAGCAATCTTAAAATAGCAGTTGCATTCAACAATACATCAGCACTTGAAAATAAATTTGATCAGATTCCCAATGAGCTTCAGTTATTAATGACCATTGTGACAACAAACCAAGTTATCAGAAGATTGATGCTGATGAGAGAGATAAGTGAGACAATGGAGAAACATTCAAAATGCTAATAAGAGAGAAGAGAGAGATTAACGAGAAAGAAACACATTTCAGAATATTAATAGACCGGTTGCTTTGAACCTGAACTGTTTGAAGTTTGATGGACAGGCGATACCCCAGCAGGGGGATAAAAAGAACAGGTTCGCTAAAGCACGACACACACCAAGAGATCACGAGATAATGAGACCCTGGAAGAGCGGTGTGCCCCCACAAGTTGGTGGAAGTTTGGAGGTCGGGTCGCAGGAACTGACCATAGACGCACAGGGTGAAAGGGTACGATTGGCGGGAACCTGGTGTGTGTGTCCGCCCTTGCCTGGGTGCCGGGTTCACCGCGGAAGAACGGTCGTATCCGGAGCAAAGGGGTCACAGTCGGTGACCACAGAAGACATAACAAAGGGTCCGCCCGAAAGCTAACTGCGAAGAACATCAAAGGTCTGTTTGAATCAAAATTTGCATTCTCTCTCTCTCCAACGACACAACAGCGATTACTGCAAACTGTACTAAGCTGAACTGAACTCTGCGTCACTTGAGACTGATCATTTTACCCCTAGACTGCGATAGAGCTTAGTTGATTCCTATTACCCTACTTCTGTGTACATGTGTGTTTTATCATTGCTAACCTGTTGCATTTATATCCTTACGATCAGAGTACTGTGTTACTTATTTCTTTAATAAAACTTTATTAGCTTCTGTTAAACCAGACTCCAACTAAGTGGTCCATTTCTGCTGGTTTGGCAACCCAGTTATGGGGTACGTAACACCATCCATTCCCATCTTCCTTTTGGAAATCATCACTTAAGCTGTCCCCATAAACATCACATTCTACTTTTTTCCACATATGAGCAGCTCTTACCTCAAGCAATGGCAAAGCGCTTGCCACCACTTATTCTTCATGTTCTATATTACACTTTGTCTCCCTTTGTAATTATTATTCATGATTGTCACATTGCACAACTCTTTTCTCACTTCACCTTGTCTATGGGTAGTTTCCTTTGAATCTCACAGGCAACCTTGAACCCCATTCTGCATTACTCTTCTATTTAGGTGACTGTTCTCACGTCCATGATTGTCCTGACAGCACATGATTCTGAGGAAAAGGAGACCTGTCTATTTCCTCCTTAGAATATAAGAATAGTAGTAGAACAAAGGGACTTTATTTCCTGGAGCGTATGAGAAAGAGGGGAGGTTTATTAGAGGTATACAAAATGATGAGAAGTATAGATAGGGTAAATGCAAGCAGGCTTTTTCCACTGAGGTTGGGCAAGACTAGAACTGGAGGTTAAAGGTTAAAGGTGAAGAGGAACCTGAAAGGGAACTTCTTCACTCAGAACGTGGTGCGATTGTGGAACGAACTGTCAGCAGAAGTGGTAGATGCAGGTTCGACTGCAACATTTCAGGGACGTTTGGATAAGTACATGGATGGGAGGGATATTGTCCAGGTGCGGTCCGATGGCACTAGGCAGAATAACATTTCACCATGGACCAGTTGGGCTGCAAGGCCTGTTTCTGCGCTGTAGTGTTCTATCTCTCTATCACTATGAGCAGGCCTGGTCTGTCAAGCCTGTTCTGCCATTCAATATGATCATGGTTGATCTGGCTGTCAGCTCCATCTACCTGCCTTTTCCTCATAGTCCTGATCTTCTGTCAGATTTGATCAGGGGCTTAAACAGAATATACTTACTCAAAGTTGCTTTGATATACAGTAAGTAGTTCCTGTTAGTTACTGATCCTGCTGTTCCACAACTATAGAGTAATCTACCATACCAGACCCAGCTGATCTGGCTTAATTTCAACCTCTCAATGCTCTCAATGCTCAGCATTCTTTACCAAACCCCTTCCCTCTGCTGCTTACTCAGACACTGTCTCGGGTCTTCTTGGCTTTTTCCCCTTAGAGTCATAGAACTATATAGACAGAAAGATCAAAGTCAAAGTCAAATTTATTATCAAAGTATGCATATGTCATCATTCAGTCATTGAACTCCATGAGGAAAACAACCTTGTCGTGGTGTGGAGGTTTGTATGCCTCAGTTACCCGGAGAGCTCTGCTAGCTGATGTCAGGGCCTTATGCTTTGGATCTTGGTAGGTTCATCCATAACAAACAGGTCAAAGGGTAGAGGCCAGACTGCCAGTTCTCCATGTTCAGGGCTTCAGCTCAGGGCTAACCATGCTGACTGGTTAAACAAAACTGTTCTGGAAACAGCAATGAAGAATCCTTCTATATCTGTGTGCAACGTTAGGAGCCCGAAGCATACCCTGGACACAATAGAGAAGATGGCCAAGGACAGACAGAAATGAGGGAGCTGACCTACATTGCTGCCCTAACCACCAGCGGCATAATGGGCAGTAAATATTCAGTCACTGAGTCATTGAAAATGCATCTGTCAGTTGTGGAATCTGTTCAGAGTTGTAGTGATTGAAAATTTCCATGTTGGTTCAGGTCCCTGATAGTTGAAGGGTAATAACTGTTCCTGAACCTGGTGGTGTGGGACCTAAGGCTTCTCTACCTCCTGCCTCCTGCCCAATGGTAGTAGCAAGAAGAGAGCATGACATGTGTTAGAGCGAATTTTGGGCTTAGCACATTTACATTTACCAAATGACTTCGGCCACCAGTCTTCAGGTCTGAGTATAAATTGTGGATTTAATTTGGAGTGCAGCTTTGAACAACGGGTTCCTAAAAGCCCTGAATCCCAGAGCAGAAAATGCTGACTAAAATTCATTTGGATGTCTGTGGTGTGGATGTGAATTAGGAGGGGTGAAGGTTGCATGCAGTTTCAAAGAAAACATTGTCCATACATTGTAAATATGGAATTGTCCTTTGATGTTTAGCTCATAGAATATTGAGCCCCATGTTGAGCTAGCCAGACCTTTCTCTGTATGATGCCTGCTGTACCTTGTGTTGTTGAATAAAGAAGCTGCTTTGTATCTACCAGTGCTTTTCTCCAGTGACTTCATTCACGCAACAACAGCATGGATGGTGGGGGTCCTTGATAACCTATGCTGCTTTCTTGTGGCAATGCTCCATGTAAATGTGCTCTTCAGACCAACTCTTTAATACCAAGGAAAGTGCCTACTTGAGCTAGTACTTTTTGACTGCATTTGGCCATTTCCCCTCTAAACCTTTCCTATATATATATATAGACCCACCTCTCCAATATCTTTTAAATATTGTAATTGTACTACCTTTAACACTTTCTCTGGCATCTTGTTCAATATACATACCACGCACTGTGTGAAAAAGTCACTCCCAGATCCCTTTTAAATCTCCCCCCACTCTGACTTTAAACCTGTGCCCTGTATTTTTGGACTCCCCTGCCCTGGGAAAGAGACCATGGCTATTCACCTTATCTGTGCCCCTCATGATTTCATAAACTTCTGTAAAATCGTCCTCAGCTTTCTACACTCCAGAGAAAAATGTCCTAGCCTATGCAGCCTTTCCTTATAACTTAACCCCTAATCTCTGCATAATTTCCCCAGTCCCTCCCAGAACAGCTCCCTGTGACCACAGATCCTGGTCAGATCTACTGATGAAAATCACTGATGATCTACTGATGATGACACATAGAAGCTATTCATTTGTGTCCTGATGCGGGTTTTCTAGGCAGATGAGACTTTTAATCAAACCTTTTTCCACACACTGAAAGGAAAACTAGAGTGAATTGAAAATGGAAAATAGAAATATAGAAGCTAGTTAAGGCAAAGAGAGTAGATGAGAAAGAATTTCAGTGATTTATTTGGAAGTTTAATGTTCAAAGTAAATATTATTAAAGTACGTGCATGTCACCATTTACTACCTTAAGATTCACTTTCTTGCAGGCATTCACAGTAGAACAGAGAACTGCAATAGAATCAATGAAAAACTAAACACAAACAAAGACTGACAAACATTGAATGTGCAAAAGCAGACAAACTGCGCAAATAGATAGGTAGATAATACTGAGAACATGAGCTGTAAAGTCTTTGAAATTGAGTTCATAGGTTGTAGAATCAGCTCAGAGTTGAGGGGAGTGAAGTTATCCGCACTGGTTCAGGAGCCTGATGGTTGAAGGGTAATAACTGTTCCTGAATCTGGTGGTGTGAGACCCAAGGTTCCTGTACCTCCTGCCCGATGGCATCAGCGAGAATAGAGCAATTAGTTCACATAGCCCATACTAGAGAAAGTTCAGCTTCGATGCTTTATTAAACATTGTCAAATGTTATACTTGTTTATGAAGCTCTGAAGTTTCAGCAATGAATTGGTTAAAGGCTTATTGTGATATAGAATTAATTGCTGATGAACTACTCATTCCTGTAAATAAACTACAAGCAGCTTTGCCAATGACTCTGCAATGTAAATCATAGTTTAAAGCAAGAACATTAAAACGCAGCTTTGGTTGGATACCTGCAGTGCAAGACAAGTCAACAATACTATTTAAACAAATGGAATTCACTCAAATCAAATTGAAATGTATTAAAGAAGTACCAAGAGAACGTGGCTGAGCAGGTCTGTAAAATATTTCGGTATAAGCAGAATAACATTTAAAAGATAGGAGGATTTTTTAAATTTTTGAGACAAAAGAAGATTTAAAAAATGAATTTTCTGCTTAATATTGCTGAGCATTTCTTCATTAACAATAAAAGGTTTACAAGTACATGTATTAGAATGAAAGAGGCTGTGATGACAGACATCAAGAACAGAGAGTAGTCGAGTCAAATTCAACATCATATGCTCAAGTGCGTGCATGCACCGGTGCAAATGAAGACTTACATAGTATTGGAGACAGAATATTCACAAGGAAAACAAATTCAATATAAATTATATAAAATTATGCAAGAAGGAACACAATTAGAACAAAACAAGTCTTTTGACTGCAAATGGTCTTTGTGTTCCAATATTGAGGTTTGTGCAGGTTGGTTCAGGAACCAAGTGTTTGAATGGAAGGAGCTGTTCAGCAGCATTGGTGAATAATGCCATTGCCCATGCCTTTAAGCAGGTAAAGGAAGCTGTTCAAGCCAAATGTTAGGACTAAAGAGGAAGAGCTGCTGACCATATGGGAATAACAAAATATTCACTCATGTTTATACAAAGGCTAAATATCTCCTTCAATCCCACTGAAAGCAAAGATAAAAAATGGAGTGTGGAACCATTCTGCAGCTCCCTCTGCACATCCTAACACTGAGATGATGTGACACTCATGTTGAACAGGCAACCTCCCAAATATGGGTGATCATCCTGGAATTAGAAACAAATAACAGGAACGCCTAATAGGATATCCTAAGATTTTCAGCACCAAAGGAGAACATTCGGGTATTCCCTAACCGGAAACCTTGGATGAATTATAAGGTCAAGTCCCTTTTGAAGGCTAAAGCTGCGGCTTTTAGGTCTGGGGATACCAGTCGCTACACGGAATCCAGGCGTGAACTCCAGAAAGCCATTAAGGGCGCCAAGAGGCAATATCGAGCCAAGTTGGAAGCCCAGGCTAGCCAGAGGGATGCCAGTAGACTATGACAGGGTCGAAATGAGATCACTGGGTGCAAAGAAAAGGCTGGGAATATAAATAACTGTGGCGCTTCTCTTCCTGATGAACTTAACGTATTCTACGCAAGATTCAAACAGAAGAGGACCGTCCCGCTCCCTCCGGATGAACCGGACCTGGTGGCATCGAGATTCATCGTCACCAAGGAGGATGTCAGAAGGGCCTTCCTGAAGATAAATCCACGGAAGGCGACGGGCCCAGATGGCGTCCCAGGACGGGTTCTCCAGGCCTGTGCAAGCGAGCTAGCTGGAGTGTTTGCTGACATCGTCAACTGCTCCTCGCTTCAGTCTAAGATCCCCTTGTGTTTTAAGAAGGCAACGATAATCCCAGTGCCGAAGAAGAGCAAGGTGGCATGCCTGAATGACTATCGACCTGTGGCTCTGCCATCAATTGTTATAAAGTGCTTCGAGCGATTGGTTATGGCACACATCAACCACAGCCTACCAGTCAACCTCGAGGCTTTGCAATTCGTCTACCAGAGCAACAGGTCAACGGCAGATGCCATCTCTCTGGCCCTACATTCCTCCTTAGGACAACTAGAGGACAAAGACGCATATGTAAGGTTCGTTTTCATTGACTACAGCTCTGCCTTTAATACCATCATTCCAAATAAACTGATTCCTAAGCTTCAGAACCTGGGCCTTAGCACTCAATCTGCAGCAGGATCTTCAACTTCCTCATAGACAGGACCCAGGCTGTAAAAATAGGGGACAGGCTCTCCTCTACAATCACTCTGAGCACCGGTGCCCCACAAGGCTGTGTACTCAGCCCCCTGCTGTACTCACTGTACACCCATGATTGTGTAGCCAAGTTTCCATCGAACTCAATATATAAGTTTGCTGATGACACAACAATTGTAGGCCGTATCTTGGGTAATGATGAGTTTGGGTACAGAGAGGAAATTAAGAACCTGGTGGCATGGTACGAAGACAATAACCTATCCCTCAATGTCAGCAAGACGAAGGAATTGGTTGTTGACTTCAGAAGGAGTAGCGGACTGCACGACCCAATTTACATCGGTGGTGCGCAAGTGGAACAGGTCAAAAGCTTTAAGTTCCTTGGGCTCGGGGTCATTATCACAAATGACCTGACTTGGTCCAACCAAGCAGAGTCCATTGCCAAGAAGGCCCACCAGCGCCTTTACTTCCTGAGAAAGCTAAAGAAGTTTGGCCTGTCCCCTAAAACCCTCACTAATTTTTATAGATGCACCGTAGAAAGCATTCTTCTAGGGTGCACCGCAACCTGGTATGGAAGTTGTCCTGTCCAAGACCGGAAGAAGCTGCAGAAGATCGTGAACACGGCGCACCACATCACACAAACCAATCTTCCGTCCTTGGACTCACTTTACACCGCACACTGTCGGAGCAGTGCTGCCAGGATAATCAAGGAGACGACTCACCCAGCCAACACACTTTTCGTCCCTCTTCCCTCCGGGAGAAGGCTCAGGAGCTTGAAGACTCGTACGGCCAGATTTGGGAACAGCTTCTTTCCAACTGTGATAAGACTGCTGAACGGATCCTGACCCGGATCTGGGCCGTACCCTCCAAATATCCAGACCTGCCTCTCGGTTTTTTTGTACTACCTCACTTTCCCTTTTTCTCATTTTTCTAATTATGATTTATAATTTAAATTTTTAATTACTATCGATTTGTAATCCAGGGAGCGGGAAGCGCAGAATCAAATATCGCTATGATGATTGTACGTTCTAATATCAATTGTTTGGCGACAATAAAGTATAAAGTAACATTCTGCCCTCCGCTGGTGGGAGAGAGTTTTTTAGGCTAATTCCGCATGGAACATAGCAAATTACAGCACAGTACAAGCCCTTTGGCTCATGATACAATGGCACTGGAGAGCAACTTCTTCAAGTTCATCTGTGAAAACAGCTTAATTTCTACTTTTAATACCTCTTTTTTTCCCTTTTTAGGGTGGATGGGGTTGCCTCAAAGTCCCTGACCTACAGCTGCACTCAAACTTCGGTTTAGAGTTATGACATAAGTAGATACATTTCAATGACCAACATAAAACATTCAATAAAATATACACTCAGTGGCCACTTTATTAGATACCTCCTGCACCTGTTTGTTAATGCAAATATTTAATCAGCCAATCATGTGGCAGCAACTCAATGCATAAAATCATGCAGACATGGTCAAGAGGTTCAGTTGCTGTTCAGACCAAACATCAGAATGGGGGAAAAGGTGCTGTAATGGTGCAATGAGACAAAAACCATCCAGTGAACGGCAGTTTTATGGGTGAAAATGTATTGATAATGAGAGAGTTCAGAGGAGAATGGCCAGACTGGTTCAAACTGACAGGAAGGTGACAGTAACTCAAATAACCACATGTTACAACAGTGGTGTGCAGAACAGCATCTCTGAATGCACAACACATCGAACCTTAAAGTGGATGGGCTACAGCAGCAGAAAATCACGAACATACACTCAGTGGCCACTTTATTAGGTACAGGAGTTATCTAATAAATGGCTACAGAGTGTATTACTCACTTACTGTATTCAATGTAGAGTTGTTAATGTATTATATTGATTTGTGAAATGGTTCAATTGCAAGTACTGAAACACTGTAAAACACAGTGATACAATTATAAAGTGCATAATCATATAAAATGGTATGATGTCCATTTCCAGAATATTAACTCCACAGAGTAAGAAAATCAGAACTTGAATGAGTGAAGAAATTCAGTACGATGAGAAGCAACACACAAAATGCTGGAGGGACTCAGCAGGTCAGGTAGCATCTATGGAGGGAAATAAACAGTCAATGCTTCAAGTCTTTTCATCAGGGCTGTAAAGAAAGAGGGGAAAAGTCTAGTTTAGCTTAATGCTACAGAGATAAATGCAGGGAGTTTGCTGAAAGTCAAAAGTACGGAAGCATGACGTTTTAACTATTACTGAAATGCGGGGCAATTCTTTGGCAAAGTTTTCTGACAACATAGGGATTGAAGGTAACAAAGATAGACCGTGATGGATATTGTGAAAGAAAAAAAAAATTACAAATAATGGTGAGTTGAAGTACAAAAGGGAGAGAGAGGAGAGAGTTGAGAGAGAGAGAAGAGAGGAGGGAGAGAGTGGAGAGAGGGAGAAAGAGAGAACATTAATACCACAGCCAAGAAAACTCACCAGCAGTTCTATTTGCTCAGAAGCCTAAAGAAATTTGCCATGTTCCCACTGACCCTCACCATTTTTTATTGATGCACCATACTTCCTCTGTCCAATGAGTAGAGAAAGTCATTCAGACTTTCAACGAAAGAATCAAGAAAATGCAAGCAGGCAGCATTGAAAGTAATGTGCCTGGTTCCTGATTGGTTACCATAGTCCAGAATTAGACAATAGCCTGTAGAGTTACTCATAGCAAGGGCATTAACGTCAATTCTAGATCTCAGCATTCCCATCTTGAAAATCAAAGTACAGGGCAAATGATTAAAAGCTGATGAGTTTCATATCTGGAAATATGTATTTGCTCATAATGTCAGTTATGAACTAAAGTGGGTTCCGATTCTAAAACATAGAAGAGTACAGCACCAGAAAAGGCCCTTCATCTCATGATGTTGTGCCGAACCAATTAAATTAGCAATCAACTGGCCAACTAAACTCATCTCTTTTGCCTACACAATGTCCCTATCCTTCCATTTCCACACATTCTTATGCCGATCTAAACATCTCTTAAAAGACTCTAATGTTTCTGCCTCTATTACCCTCCCAGGCAGCGCATTCCAACCATCCATCACTCTCCGTGTAAAAAAAAACACCCCTCACACCTCCTTTGAAATTACCCCCTCTTGCCTTAAATGCATGCCCTCTGGTATTAGACATTTTAACCCTTGTAATAAGATATTGTCTGTTTACTCTGTCTATGCCTCTCATAATTAAACCTCGATCAGATCTCCCATCAGCGTCCACCACTCCAGAGAAAACAACCCAAGTTTGTCCAGCCATTCATTATAGCACATGCCCTCTAACCCAGGCAACTTCCTGGTAAATCTCTTCTGCACCCTGTCCAAAGACAAAACACCCTCCCTATAATGGGGACCAGATGTGGTCCACCTAGAGTTTTATAGATCTGCAACCTAACTTCCTGACTTTTGAACCCAGTGCCTCAACTAATAAAGGCAGGCATGCCATAAGCCTTCTTAACCACCCTATCAATCTATTTAGCCACTTTCAGGGAGCTATGAACTTGGACCCCAAGATCCCTCTGCTCATTAACACTGTTCAGGATCTTGCCCTTATCAGTGTACTGTCTCTTTGCATTTGACCTACCGAATTCAAGTTCAGGTTTATTGTCATCTGACTGTACATACCTCCAACCAGACAAAACAACTTCACATTTGGCCAGATTAAACTCTACCTTTTATTTCAGCCATATCTACAACTGATCTATATCCCACTGTATTCCTTGGCAGTCTTCTACGCTATCCACAACACCACCAATCTTCGTATCGTCTGTAAACTTACTAACCTACACATCCACTTTTTCATCCATTTATAGACATCATAGACAGCAGAGGTCCCAGTAAAGATCCTTGTGGAATACCACTAAATACAGGCCCCCAGGTAGAATAAGTCCCTTCAACCACTACCCTCTGTCTTCAATGGGCAAGCCAGTTCTGAATCCAAATGACCAATTCACCATGGATCCCATGCATCTTAATCTTCTGGTTGAGCCTCCCATGAGGGACTTTGTCAAATGCCTTAATAAAACCCTTGTAGACAAAATCCACAGCTCTACCTTCATCAATCACCCTCGCCACTTCACCAAAAAAATTAGTCAAGTTAGTAAGACATGACTTGCTCCACTCAAAGCCATGCTGACTCTCCCTAACTAGGCCGTGGTTTTCCAAATGCTCATAAATACTATCACTAAGAATTCTTTCCAGTAACTTCCTACTACTGATGTGAGACTCAGTGATTTATAGTTTCCAGGGTTATCCTTGGTTCCCTTCTTGAATAATGGAACAACTTTGAAAAGGAGAATAAAACTACACCTGTGCAAATTCCTGCAGCATCTGGTGACCCTGTAATCTCTGTCTCAGATGTTAATATCAGAACATCTTTCATGAAAGTGAATCTTCGCAAGGTGTCAGGCCCTGATGGTGTACCTGGTAGGACACTGAAAACCTGTGCCAATCAACTGATGGGAGTGATCTTCAATCTCTCACTGCTGCAGTTGGAGGTTCTCATTTGCTTCAAAAGGGTGACAATCATATCAGTGCCCAAGAAGAACACGGTAAGCTGCCTCAATGACTATCACCCAGTTGTACTCGTATCTACTGTGACAAAGTGCCTTGAGAGGTTGGTCATGGCCAGAATCAATTCCTGCCTAAGCAAGGACCTGGACCGCTGCAATTTGCCTGTTGCCACAGTAGGTCTACAGCGGATGCGATCTCACTGGCTCTCCACTCGGCCTTGGATCACCTAGATAATAGCAATGCATACATCGGTTGTTGATTACAGCTCAATGTTCAATACAATCATACCCGCAACGCTGATCAACAAGCTCCAAAACCTGGGCCTCTGTACCTCCCCCTGCAACTGAATCATTGACTTCCTCATCAGGAGACCACGGTCTATGCAGTTTGGAAATATCATCTTCTCCTCGCTGACGATGAACACTGGTGCATCTCAAAGATGTGTGCTTAGCCCACTGCTCTACCTTCTCTACACCCATGACTGTGTGGCGAGGCACAGCTCAAATGCCATCTATAAATTTGCTGATGACACAACTATTGTTGGCAGAATTTCAGATGGTGACGAGGAGATGTACAGGAGCGAGATAGATCAGCTGGTTGAGTGGTGTCACAACAACAACCTTGTACTCAACATCAGTAAGACCAAGGAACTGACTGTGGACTTCAAGAAGGGGAATTTGAGGGAACACACACCAGTCCTCATCGAGGGGTCAGCAGTGGAAAGGGTGAGCAGTTTCAAGTTCCTGGGTGTTAACATCTCTGTGTCATGGTCTAGATCGAGGTCCCTTTAAATTTACTTTGTTTATGTTATGATCCGGACCGTTGACTCCCTGTTTCCCTTTGGTTTCCTGGTTTCCCATGTCCCTCGGGCTTGGTGATTGGAGGCAACTTACTCTCAGCTGAACTGGCAGTTTATAGTCTCCAGTTTTCAGCCATTCGGCACGAGAGCATTTGCAAAGTCACCAAAGGTATTGCGAGCCAATGTCATCTGGCTGGAGCAAGCCTAGTCTTCCCCCGAGACGGGTGCCAGTAAGTCGCCTTTCCTCACCGGAGTAACCCTGTCAAGTTCCCTCGCCAAAGCGAGCCTGCAAAGTTTCCTCGCCGAGATGGGCCCATCAGTTAACCCGCCGGAGGGAATCAAGAGCCGCTGTCTACTGTTCCCGGGCCGAGTCTAGAGCTCGCCACTACCCGGAGGCTCCAAGTACGACGTCCTGGCCCTGGCGGCATCCAAGTACCACGCCCAGTCCTGGCCCTGGCGGTCCGTGATTCCGAGTCCTAACCCAGACCCTTAGTCCCAGCCTAGTCCAAGGCCTGAGTCCTTGTCCAGTACGCTATTCCTGCTTCTGATTTGCTCTCCTTGTACCGAGCAATTAACTCAATTAAGTTAACCTCACAAGTTGTGTCTTGCATTTGGGTCCACCCTTGCTCCCAACACCCCCCCCCCCACCATTGTGACACTCTGAAGATTTGTCCTGGGTCCAACATATAGATGAAATTACAAAGAAGGTACGCTAGCGGCTATATTTCATTGGGAGTTTGAGGAGATTTGGTATCTCACCAGGACACGCCCTTTCTCATTGTTAGCATCAAGGAGGAGGTACGAGAGCCTGAAGACACGCACTCAATGTTTCAGGAACAGCTTCTTCCTCTCCACCATCAGATTTCTGAATGGACAATGAACCCACGAACACAACCTCACTATTTTTTTCTTTTCTTTTGCTCTCTTTTTGCACTACTTATTTAATTTAATTTATATATAAATACTGTATATATATTTCTTATTGTAAATTATAATTTTTTATTATGTGGTACCATGTACTGCTGCTGCAAAACACATACGTTCAGACATGTGCCAGTGATATTAAACCTAAATCTGATTCTGATTTTGAGAAATCAGATACAGATTGGACAGATACAACCAGCCTTTCTCAACCTTTTCCACTGGAGGAACCCTTGAAATAATTTTCAGGTCTCAGGGAACTCACAGTACATTAGCGTGATCAGTAAGTTGTAGATAAAATAATCCAAAAATAATTGTCAATGCTCTTTTGAGTAGAGAATGAATTTTTAGCCAAACTCTCTTGAAAAAAACAGTAGTTAAGCTTAGCTTACCTTTCTTGAAATTAATTTCTTTCTTTTCCTTTCATAAATTTTAAAAATTCATAAGGCAAACATAATAAATTCTTGTTAAATAACTGACTTAAGCCAAAATGGGATTTACACGGGATTGTTCTCACAAACAAGAGAAAATCTGCGATGCTGGAAATCCGAGCAACACACACAAAATGCTTAAGGAACTTAGCAGGCCAGACAGGATCTGGGAAAAGAGTACATTCAATATTTTAGGCCGAAACCCTCCAGCAGGATCCTATCTTTAATCTTTCTAAAGGTAGGTTTAGTAGATTTAATTTAAATAAAAGTTGTAAATTGATTTTAATCAATGCTATTTACAACATGAAAGTTTATTGACAACATTGAATAAAAAGTTACTAAAAGCCATAAGCCAAAGCAATGTGAATAAAACTATAGCCTAAGACACACTTTTATACAAAACTTTGAAAAAGCATTTTCTTACTGAGTGACATGATCAGGATCAAATATAAGCCTGGCATGTGAAATCTGTGCTTGTTTTTTTGCTGCACAAATACTCTATTCTGGGTTGAACTTGAAATAAGCACACACAAATTTCACCTTCAACTGAAGTGAGACAATTTCTATCCTTACTCTTGATGTTTGTTAAACAAGAAGAAACTTGCTCATACATGTAAGAAGTTGAAAACTACAGCAAAATGTTCATTGCTTTCCTATGAATAGCAGGATACTCTTCTTTCACAGAAATCCAGAACTTGTCAAGGGGCAGGTCAGTGAGTTTCATCTTGAGTGCATGATCAGAGTGCAGCTCATAAAGCTCTTACTCTTCTCTCAAAGTCAAGTTCTCAGGCTGAGCAGAAAATTCATAGAGACAGCCCCTCACTCAGTCATACACTTGGGTTGAAAGGGAGGAAAAATACTGTTACATTTTGATCTACAGTTCTTCCAGGTGGTTTTCAATAAGACTCGAGACTTTCTGATATCCTTCCTCACTCTCAAGCCGCAAGCAGCAGTGGAAACATTTCAAGATTTCCTAATGCAACATGATTTTTCAAAAATTCTGTTTCCTTTTAAATCCAAGAATCTTGTCACTTGAAGTCAAAACATTTTTTCCAGGACCTTTCAGAGACTTGTTCAACTGGTTCATATGATGAAAATTGTCTGCTAAGTAGGCTAATTTATGCAGCCATTCTTCATCTTCAAAGCATTCAGCAAAATCTGGCCTATTATTTTCTTGAAAGTACTCCTGCAATTCACCTTTCAGCTCAAGCACCCTTTTGAGAACTCTCCCTCTGCTAAGTCACCAGATTTCTGTATGTAGCAGGCTATTGGTGTGCTCTTTGCCCAGGTTTTCACAGAGTTTCTTAAACATTCTTGAGTGAACTGGTCTTTGCTTAATAAAGTTAACCATTTTTGTAGTATCATCCAGAACTTCCTTCATTTCATCTCGAAGAGTTTTTGACATCAGCACCTCTCTGTGAAGAAAGTGTGTTGAGACAATGTCAGGATTTTCTTTTTTTTACAAGAGGAACAAAACCTCTCATGGAGCCAACCATTGATGGGGCACCATCAGTACAGATGCCCACACAGTTCCTCCAAGACAGACCTTTCGTTTCCAGATATGAAGACAAAACATTAAATATACCTTGACCTTTGCTTGTTTCAGGCAGCTTTTTGCAATTGAAAAAGATTTCCTGAATTTCACCATCTTTTATAAATCTTACAAATGCTACAACATGACATTTATTGGTGAAATCTGTTGACTCATCAACCTGGATAGAGAAGCTGTTGCTTTTCAGTTTATCACACAAAACCTCTTCAGCATCATATAACATGTCATCAATACATCAATTTATTGTACTGTTTGAGAATGAAACCTTTTAAATTTCCCATACTGCATCTTGTCCTAACACTTTACCCTCTACAATTTTACATGTTGACATTATTAAGTTCTCACTGAGTGACTTTTCCTCTTCTGGATAATAAGTTCCGCTCCTAAATAACTTGCTTCCTGAACATTTTTTACTGAATGTGACTTTATTAACAAAAGCTTTACTATGTTTGTTTTGAGATCCCAATTGCTGTTTAAAATAATCGGCACTTTTATGTGTCATTTGGCTGTGATTTGTAGTTAAGTGTCATTTCAATTTTGCTGGAGCCACCGCTACATTTGAAAATTGTTTGCTACAGACCAGGCACAATGGAATAGGACAACTTAGATCATCAGTCCAGATAAAACCCACTGATAAGTAGCTTCCATTGTAAAGACAGCCTTTTATTGTGTCCATCATTGCATTAGTGAAGTGAAATGACTCTGATGATTGTAATTCTTCATCATTAACCTTATCAGAATTGTCCGTAGCCTAGGCCTAGAATCCTTCTCTTCCATCTCACACCTCTTCTTGAAAAATCACCACATTGGACCATCAGACGTGTCTGTAAAGCACAGGGTTTAATAAAATACCCTGTGTATTTTACACAGGGAGAGGCTGACGTCACAGCCCAAGTTGGGCGAGTCCATTCAATGCTCGAAAACCGCATTTCACAGTCCTCATCAGCCAACCGTCCTCCACTCTGGACTGAAGCAAATAAACACAGTCCTACTGCGCACTGCCATACTGGGTGAGAGACCACTAACAAGATTGCTAGTGGGGCTGCTCCGTCACTGCCCACCTCTGCGAGCACTAGCATCGCACATTGCATAAAGTTCAAAAAATGATGTTTATTTTTCTTAATCATGATCCCTCACAAAGCCCCTAGCGACCTCTCACAGAACCCTAGGGTTCCATGGAACCCCAGTTGAGAAACCCAGTATACAACAAATGCCCTTAGGAGTGTTGAAATATAGAGAGACCTTCGGATGCAAGTTCATAATTCCTTGTATTTGGCAACAAGATGGATAGGAAGAAGGAATCTGGCATGCTTGCCTTCGTAGGTGACGTGTTGAATATAAGAGCTGAATCATCATGTTGCATTGTATAAAATATCAGTTAGGGTGCACGGAGTTTTGGGTACAGCTCTGGTCACAGAAGTACAGAAAAGATGGCGGGGTGGCCTTATAGATGCTTATAAGATTATAGGGGTTGTAGAAAAGGTAGATAAGAGAATGGCAGTTGTGTGGAAGGGGGTGCCAGAGGCAGATACAATTATGGTGTTTAAAAGGCTTTTGGGCAGTTACTTGGATTGGAGAAGAATAAAAGGAAATGGGATTAGTGTAAATGGGCATCAGCATAAAAGAGTTGGGCTGAAAGGTCCATTTCTGTCCTGTTTGGCTCTGTGACTCTAATACTCTCCCAAATGCCTATGAACAAATACTGAGCTTTTAACTTTGCAAGAGACTTGAGGAGTTCAAAGAAGCACCAAGTCCATATGAAAAGTCTTGAACTGAAACATCTACTGTCCATTCCCTCCACAGATAGTCCCTGGCCACTGAGTTCCTCCAGTATCTTGCGTTTTGCACCAGATTCCAGCATCTTCAGTCTCCTGTCTCTCCATTTTACAGTCCTGGTTGTTTGCCTCCAGGGAGTTAATGCATTTTCAAACAAAAAAAAATCACTAATTTCTAGATCTAAGTATGGCAACTGAACAGGATAGAGATCAATAATGAATGTCAAGCCAACCTCTTGTCCAAGTCACTCTCTGGGTCAGTTCTAGATTGCACTGATGACGGCTCAGTTACCAGGAGAGCAAAGTAATGGGATCCACAGAAGGGAAGTGAGGAATTTTGTTTATGAAAGAAAACATGCTTACACTGAAGAGAAATGAAACTTTAAAAGAAATAAATTAGCAAAAGCTGCTTGACAGGAAATGTTTCTTTTTTGAAAAGAACAGTAAGTACCCAGTGGTTTATTTTCTCAGTTGCTACTGCACACATCTGATAATTTACCACATCCTTTGCTGTGTGCAGCCTACAGGCTCCAGTTTTAACAAATTTACCGATTACTCTCATCTGTCATTAGATCTAGGTTGCTGATTTATTTGCACTTTTGTCGCCAACCCTATTTTACAGATTTTGGAATGCCTGACAGTATATTCTGTGAAGCCTTCTGAGTTCTTTTCTGAACATGAGAAATTTTCAATTTCTAGAATTTGAAAAACATGGAGTAACACACACAAATGCTGGAGGAACTTAGCAAGACAGGCAGCATCTATGGTAAGGAATAAACAGTGGATGTTTCGGGCTGAGACCCTCATCAGAACTTCAGGCCAAGACCCTTCATCAGAAAAACACAGATATGCTTTTGCACATCAAACATAACAATGATTTCAATATGAACAATATATTAGCATTGCATCATAATTACATAATGCTGTTATCAGAAGACATTTAATATATATTATAACTAATATTTTAGAGAGAATTATGGTCAAGAAAATATTTTAATGTGATTTATTCCTTCTATAATATATTTAACCATTCAATTATTTTTAATCTATTTTCATCCTAGCTATAGCATCCAAACACAGCTTGCATTTGGATGGATCTTCGAGCCATGGAGAATGTACTACACAGAAGTAGACTGTTCATCCCATCATGCCTGTGTTAGTGAAAAAAGAGCAACCAACTGAAGTCATATCTTTCAGTCACACAAGTTGCAGATCTTCATAGAGATATCCAAGTACTATAGAATGTGGAGGAGATTTTTCTCTCCCTTTCAAGTAGTGATATTCTGATCCACAGCACCCTTTTGTAGTTAGTTAAAGCACAGGGACAGAGAATAGGTTATAAATACCATGGTGGAAAGACTGAAAGGAATGCCAGATGCACACACATCACAATTCAATACCATTAATATTTGTCAGAAAATAAATAGTGTTTGGGGCTTATTCCAATTTTTAGAATTTAAACATGGCCTGAGTTTAGAATCACAACCAGATGTGAATATTGAGAGAAGACGCAGAAGACTACAGATGCTGGAATCAGGAGCACAACACGAACTGCTGGAGGAGCTCAGCAGGTCAAGCAGTGTGGTAACTTCTACTTTGAAAAAGGCACACTCGACAACTTCATGCCAAAAAAACGACTTTATTTCGAACATCAAAACCATTATGTATATACAGAGGCTTTCACAACCCGTGCAACATGGCAGGAACACCATATACAAAGCACACCGGAAGTAAAAAGAATGGAAGTGAACCCCCGCCCCCATTATCCTAATTAGTATTAACTTACTTTTAATAATGCTCACATTACAACACTTCTCCCCCTTTAAAATCCAACATTCCCCAAATGTAAAAACCTAGGAAATAAAAACGGTGGTGTTATTACCTTGTGTACCCCTGAAAGCTTATACTAGTATCTCAGCAACAGTTTACCAAAACAAAACATCTGGAAAGCAAGACAGATTCAACATTCAATCTAACAACAACAAAAAAGAACTGTCCCGTCAAAGATTCAGTCTGTCAGGAGGTTTACGAGTGCGCTGTGATCTGCGCACTACCCCCGGTGACCCAGCAGGCACCGCTGGTGAGGGTGTTTTGGGTGGATCTGGTGTTGGGGGCATGAGAGGGGTCTGTGAGTCTGCGTGAGAATGTCCATCCTCCTCAGGGGATCTCGACCCCTCTGCCAGCGTCTCGCCCTCTGGCAAAGTCACTGGTGGACATGCTTCCACTGTAGTCTGTCTCACAAATGGAAACTCCATGGAACTGTCTGCCTCTGAGCCTGTATCATGACGCAGGCGCACATGGTCCTGATGTCTGTGGAAAACACGCCCATCAGTCAGCTTAACAACATAGGAGATGGGACCACTCTGCTTAAGAATAACCCCAGGCAGCCATTGCTGGTTGTTTCTCACATAGACAATGTCATCCGGATTTAACTGTCTCTCTTGCACATGTTGATCATGTCCCTCCTTCTGCTTTTCCTGCTTTCTCTCCGTTTTTGTCTTCATGTCCGGGCGCAACAGGTCCAATCTTGACTTGGACTTACGCCCCATCAGCATCTCTGCTGGAGTGCGGGCAGTTGTAGTCTGTGATGTGAGGCGGTATTTAAACAGGAAACGTGAAAGCCAAATGCTGTGAGAGTCCCCTGTCATCCGCTGCAGGCCTTCCTTCACTGTCTGAACAGCCTGCTCAGCCAAACCATTGGAGGCTGGGTGGAAAAGGGTCGCCCGAATGTGATGAATGTGATGAATGCCATTCCGCTGCATATAGATTTGGTGGGAGGAGAGAGAAGCAGCGCACCGCGCGTGCGCAGCCCTCCAGTGAAAAATGATATCGTATCCATTAAATAGGGGCCGTGGACAATTCTGATTTGATGGAGAATGGACGTGAAAGCACGGAGGAACATCTGGAAAAATTTCTGAAACACTCGTTCGCTGCTGTCATTACTGCGTGGTCGGGAATCTTTCGGAGGGAAGGCCTCAAAATCCCCAGCTTTGCCTGCTGTTGGCGACCGAGAAGGAGGTCGAATCGTTCGGATAGAGAAGATGCTCAGTACTCGGTGTTGGAGAGCTGATCAGAGCTCGAAGTTTTCAGATGACGCAGAGTCGGGCCGTGGTCGGGTATGGCAGGGAGAGTTTTTCTTCCTTCTCCCGTCTGCGTGAGATGTGGGACATTTGAGAGACTTTGAACTTTTACTGTGCTCATGGACTTCTTCATCAAGTTATGGTATTGTGCACTGTTGTAACTATATGTTATAATTATGTGGTTTTGTTAGTTTTTTTCAGTCTTGGGCTGTCCTGTGTTTTGTGATATCACACTGGAGGAAATATTGTATTATTTCTTAATGCATGCATTACTGAATGACAATAAAAGAGGACTGCATGTCTTCATAATCTAATCTAAACTCACTGAACAGCTCACTGGTGAACGTCGGGCTATTATCAGTGACCAGAGTGTCAGGAAACCCGTGGACTGCAAACACTTGCCTGAGTTTGTCTATGGTTGAGGGGGCTGTGATGTTGCTTATGATGTGAGCTTCGATCCATCTAGAAGGCGCATCTACCATTACAAGAAACATCTGCCCCATAAAAGGGCCGGCAGAGTCCAAATGTAGCTGAGACCAGGGGTGGTCTGGCTACTCCCATGGATGCAAAGGAGCTGGTGGTGACATATTCTGATTAGTCTGACATTGTGTGCATGATTTTACCTTGTTCTCCAGATCCTGATCCATTTCTGGCCAACAAACATAGGATCTTGCAAGGTTTTTCATTTGAGACACCCCTGGATGAGCCTCATGAACTTCCTCCCCAATCTGTGAATGGCCAGGGGGAGGCACGATGACCCTGGCCCCCCAGAAAATGCAGCCATCCTGCAGACTGAGTTCTGTCTTGCATTTGGCATAAGGCCTCAGATCCTCTCCTTCCACGATTCTGGGCCAACCTTGTAATAGAAATGTCTTGACTTGGGACAGGACTGGGTCCCTCTCTGTCCACTGCCTGATCTGGGTCGCCTTTACAGGTGTCTCTGACAGCCTCTCCAATGAAAACACAGTCTCTGGAGGCACATATGTAGTAACAGGTGTCTCAGGTAAAGGTAGTCGACTCAGTGCATCGGCGTTTGCGTTATCCCCACCCGCTCTGTACACTATAGTGTACTGGTAGACTGACAATGTAAGAGCCCAACACAGTATCCTGGCTGAGGCTAGCGGTGGGATGCATCTAGTCTCACTGAACAGGCTCATCAGTGGTTTATGGTCCGTATAAATAGTAAATATGCGTCCATAAAGATATTGATGAAAGCGTTTGACTGCAAAAACAATGACCAGACCTTCTTTGTCTAGCTGTGAATAGCCCTTCTCAGCAGCTGTCAGGGTACGTGAAGCAAAAGCAATAGGCTTCTCTGAACGGTTCTCCATTACATGTGAGAGAACTACCCCGACTCCATAGGGCGAGGCATTGCATGCCAGGGTGATCTCCTTGTCTGGGTCATAGTGAACAAGCAGCTTCACTGAGTGGAGGAGTTCTCTCACTTCCTTGAAAGCTTTCTCCTGCTCTTCACCCCACTGCCACTTAGCATCATTGTGAAGCGGCTTATAAAGCGCAGTCAAAACCTTTGAGAGGTCCGGAAGAAACTTGCCACAATAATTCACCATGCCCAAAAATGATCTGAGTTTCGTGACAGTCTTAGGGCTTGGGGCTTCCTTAATAGCTCTCACTTTGTCCTCCACAGGAAAAAGCCCCCCAGCTGTGATCTTGTGTCCCAGGTAAGTCACACTCGATGCCAGGAACACACATTTTCCGCGTTTCAACCGCAACCCTGCGTCTGAGAGCCTCTTCAGCACCCGTTCTAAGTTAGCCAGATGCTCCACCTCCGTAGCCCCCGTGATCAAAATATCATCAAGGTACACTGCTACGTGCAGAATCCCTGCAGCAAAGTGTCCATTGTCCTTTGGAAAATGGCAGGGCTGGATGCCACTCCAAACACCAGGCGATTGTATTTGAATAATCCCGTGCGTATTAATTGTGATGTACTCCTTTGAATCCTTGTCGAGCAGCAGCTGTTGGCAGGCGTGGCTCATGTCCAGCTTTGTGAACAGCTTACCCCCTGACAGGGTCACAAACAGGTCATCCACCCGTGGCAATGGGTACTCCTCCAGCCTAGAGACCTCGTTCACCGTAAGCTTATAATCCCCACATATCCTCACCGTTTTGTCTGCCTTCAAAACTGGAACAATGGGAGCCGCCCACCTTGAAAACTGGACGAGCTCAGTAATGCCCAGCCTCTGTAAACGTTCCAGCTCCTCCTCGACTTTGCCTTTCATGGCATAGGGCACCGACCTGGGCTTAAAAAAACATGGTGTGACCTCAGGGTCGACATGGAGTTTCACTGTCACGCCTTCAGTGTTCCCAGCTCGTCCCTGAAAACGTCACTGTACCGCTGCAGAATGTCCTCCGTCGTGTGTGCATACTTAATCTCATGCCAGTTCAGCCGGGTTTTGCAAAGCCAATCGCGACCCTAAAGACTGGACCCTCTGCCCTTAGCTATCACTAGCCTGGCTTCAGCCTTCTGACCCCCAGCTGAAATGTCCACATATAGCACCCCTAAATGAGGTATGGGCTGCCCCATATAGGTCCTAAGTTTGAGCTTTGATGGTCGGATGGGAGGCAGGCTGGACCCCCATGTCCTCCTGTAGGTCTCCTCACTAATGATCGATGCAGTAGCCCCTGAATCAATCTCAAACTTAATGTCCTTTCCCCTGACAGTGACTGTGGCATAATATGGTTCAGGTGGTTCCTCACCTGTTTCCACTGCAAACATGTTGTAGGCACACGCTGCCTCTTCATCTGCATCTTCTAGATGGTGTGTGGCTGCCTGAGCCTGTTGAGCTTTCCCCTGCCCAGGCTTAATCTTACTCTTCGAACTTCTGCACTTTTTAGCTAAATGTCCCTTTTTGCTACAAGCATGGCAGACAGTGTCTTTGTTTGCATAGTGCATCCCTCCACACCGGAAACATTCCACCCGCTTTGCCTGTTTACCAGTCTCCCTCCTGACTTGGTGCACTGCCGCCGACTGCAACCCCCCCCCATGTCCTTTCTGGATATCCTTGACATTATTAGCAGCCATCTCCATGCCTTGGGCAATCTCTAAGGCTTTCTTGAAAGTCAATGGTGGGGTTTCCCCTAACAGGCGGCGTTGTATGCCGTCATTATTAATGCCGCACACTAATCGATCACGGAGCATGTCATCCAACACTGCTCCGAAATCACATTGCTCCAACAGCTGCCGAAGCTCGGCCACAAAATTGGCCACAGACTGACCTGGCTTCCTGAAACGGCTGTGAAACTTACACCGTTGGACTATCACAGAAGATTATGGATTGTAGTGGTTCCCCACGAGCTTGACCAGTTTGTCATATGGAATGTCCCCCAGTTTCCCCGGCGTGGTTAAATTCCTTATTAGCTTGTAAGCTTTCACCCCACACACACTCAGGAGAATAGAGCGCTTCTTAGCCTCCTCAGTAATTCCATTAGCACAGAAAAAGTGTCCCAACCTCTCCTCATACTCGGGCCAGTCCTCGTTTACCTCCACAAATTCACCAACAGTCCCAAACGTAGCCATCTGAACGTGAGGTCCTTATCGGCGCTGCTGCTCCCGTTCGAAACACTCCAACACATCCATAAAACCAGTTTGCCTTGTCACCAAGAATAATTGGTAATTTCTTCTTTGAAAAAGGCACACTCAACAACTTCATGCCCAAAGAAACAACTTTATCTCGAACGTCAAAACCGATATGTGTATATACAGAGGCTTTCACAACCCGTGCAGCATGGCAGGAACACCATATACAAAGCACACCGGAAGTAAAAAGAACAGAAGTGAACCCCGCCCCCATTATCCTAATTAGTATTAACTTACTTTTAATAATGCTCACATTACAACAAGAAGCATCAAGAAGCCTAGAGACTGGAGGCCTGCAGGCCTGTCCTGGAGTTGGACAACTCCTTGTCTGTGTGGGTGGGTGGGAGGGAGGAAAGGAGCTTGTTTTGCTGTTGTTTTGTTGCTCTGTCGAGTATTCTGAGCATGCTATGTTGGCACCAGAATGTGTGGCAATACTTGCAGGCTGCCTCCAGCGTAGCTCTAAGTGTGTTTGTTGTTAAAACAAACAATGCATTTCACTGTCTGTTTCAATGTGCAGAACATATGATAAATAAATCTGAATTAGAATCTGAATCTGAATCTGTGAAGGGAAAGGGATGATGGACATTTTGGTTAGACACGAGGCCTGAAAGTGCAGAAAGAAACGATGTAAAAGGGGCTGCCAAGTGGAGTCAAGTTGTGGTGGGGCAAGGTCAATGGGGCAAGAGTAAGAATTGAGCCTATCAGAGCGGTCCTGTTTGTGAATCTTGGGTAAGGGATAGGATCAGGTAGTCTGGGGTTGGGTCACCATGAGATTGGAGACTGTGGAAGGGAGATCTCCTGTCGTGATGATCTCAATAATTGTCCAGGAGATGGTGGCCCGGTGTGTCTTGGTGGTGTCATGGTCCAAAGATAGCATGAGAAGGTGTCCAAGAGCTACTATCTGGCCTCTACAAAGCAGAGGTCAGTCCACCAGAACAGGATGGTGCAGCCATTGTATGGTGGGTTTGATGAGGATGTCGGGACTGGAAAATTGAGTGAAGTGCTGAATATCTGAGGAATGAAGAGATAGATTTAGTGGGGGTAAGAGCAGACAAACAATGGGCCTACCAGGAAAGGCCTGTCTGGGGATTTTTGCTGAGAGATAGAAGCAGTCAGTGCAAGGTCAGGGCAGTTGAGGTATGAGAACGTAAGTTCTCTGTCTCAAAACTCCCCCCTCCCTGTCCCCCATCTGGCACCATCTGCCCATCATCCCCCACCTCACCTGATTCCACCTTTCAGCTTCTGCATCACCCTCTCTCACCTCTTTATATTGGTTATCTTCCCTCTGCACTCTCAGTCCTGATGTAGACTCAACACAAAGCGTTGACCATCTCTCTGCCTGTACAGATGCTGATTGACACATTGAGTCCTTCCAGGAGATTTTTTTGCACTAATGGAAGATTTATTCACAGATAACCAGAACCTGCACCTCAAGCACTGATCGAGACAAATTTAGTCTTTCATCAATGTCTTACTGATAAAGCGAAGAGGTCTTAGAAAACATCGTATTGAAAGCAAGTACTGAGGGAGAAGATCTCAAGAATAGAAAATTTCAGCTCTTAAACAAAGATATAACACAAATAAGAAATATGCAAGAGAAAAAGAGGTAAGATAAAAAAAAATGTCAACAGAGTAGGTATCTTTAATATTTGGGAAAGAGTTCTACATTTCGGCAAGAAACTATCTCCACTGTCTGGGAGCCCAAGAGCAAGGACAATCAGTTAAGAATTAGCACGAAGTCTTTCAAAAGAAAAGTGATTAGATAGCGGAAGTTCCATTAACCACTATTAATAATGGGGTTATTATCCATTTTATGACTGAAATTTGTGTTATCTAGAACAGTGGTCCCCAACCACTGGGCCGCAAAGTATGTGCTACCGGGCTGTGAGGAAACATTATGCTTTGGCAATATGAGTCAGCTGCACCTTTCCTCACTCCCTGTCACGCCCACTGTTGAGCTTGAACGCACGAGAAGTCAGTACGCACGCTTCATCCATGTCAACTCCTCGAGCTTGCAAATGACGGCGGGCTGAAAAGTATGTTTGACATAACATCTCTGCCGGCATTCTGGATCAAAGTCAAGGCTAAATATCCTGAGTTAGCCACGAAAGCACTGAAAACATTGTTCCCATTTCCAACATATCTTTGCAATGAATGCAACGAAAACTAAATTGTGGAATAGACTGGACATAAGGAACCCCCTTCGAGTATCGCTGTCTCCCATCACCCCTCGATGGGACCGTCTTGTTGCAGGAAAACAAGCCCAGGGCTCCCACTGATTCAGCGATATTGGTGTGTTGCAATGATTTTATATGTTCATACGGGGAAAATATGTGCTGTGTGTTTAACATCCAAATGTTACTTAAAATGTTATGATGCTATTGACTTATATAACCATATAACAATTACAGCATGGAAACAGGCCATCTCTGCCCTTCTAGTCCATGTCGAACGCTACTCTCACCTAGTCCCAATGACCTGCACTCAGCCCATAACCCTCCATTTCTTTCCTGTCCATATACCTATCCAATTTAAATATGCGCTGTGTGTTTAATATTAAATTCATTAGATAAACCCTTTTAGAAATGAAATTGAGCATATTAGCCACTTATCACCTATATTCTGGTCGTGATTAACACCCCACCCCCCGAACAGAATCGCCAAAAACGATTTGTAGGTAAAAAATCGGCACATACACGCATGCGCACACAGGTGCCCGTGCAAGGCTTCATGGTCATGGTAGTCTTTCTCGGGGTAAACAACATATTTGACTGCTACTCTTGTCCGTTGGCAACCCTACCCCCCCACCCCCGGGTCGGCCGGTCTGCAAGAATATTGTCAATAATAAACCGGTCCACGGTGCAAAAAAGGTTGGGGACCCCTGATCTAGAAGCACCTAGAGATGTAGAGCAAAGAAGATATTTGAGGTAGATTCACAAAGCAGTTATGATTTTACAGAAAAGGATTCTGCAGTGAAATACTCATATCTATTCTTATGTTATTAAGTTCAAGATGAGCGAAAATCTTTGAAGTGGTTGTCATCTAAATATGCAAAAATGCAATTTGTTTCTCCATCATCACCTTCAACCTTCCTGTACAACATTAGACGAAAAGAGATCCTGAAGAGCAAACAAAAAAAGAATCCTTTTCCTGTACTCTGTCTCTACAGTGAAGGAATATAGAGCCAATGAATGCAAACCCAGCAGCATAATTCCATTTCCCTGTAATACATTAAACACACTTTGAATACTACATCCAATTTTAAACTCTATAGGTGGGATTGCTTACTCTTTAATCGTTAAGTGAAACAAGAAAAAATAATTATGATGACTAAGCTCAGATCAATGAAGATGACTCTGTGGTTAAGAAGGCGTACGATATATTGGCCTTCATCAATCGTGGAATTGAATTTAGGAGCCGAGAGGTAATGTTGCAGCTATATAGGACCCTGGTCAGACCCCACTTGGAGTACTATGCTCAGTTCTGGTCACCTCACTACAGGAAGGACATGGAAGCCATAGAAAGGGTGCAGAGGAGATTTACAAGGATTGCCTGGATTGGGGAACATGCCTTATGAGAGTAAGTTGAGTGAATTCGGCCTTTTCTCCTTGGAGCGACAGAGGATGAGAGGTGACCTGATAGGGGTGCATAAGATGATGAGAGGCATTGATCGTGTGGATAGTCAGAGGCTTTTTTCCCAGGGCTGAAATGGTTGCCACAAGAGGACACAGGTTTAAGGTGCTGGGGAGTAGGTACAGAGGAGATGTCAGGGGTAAGTTTTTTACTCAGAGAGTGGTGAGTGTGTGGAATGGGCTGCCAGCAACGGTGGTGGAGACGGCTACGATAGGGTCTTTTAGGAGACTTTTGGATAGGTACATAGAGCTTAGAAAAATAGAGGGCTATATGTAAGCCTAGTAATTTCTAAGGTAGGGACATGTTCGGCACAACTTTGTGGGCCGAAGGGCCTGTATTGAGCTGTAGGTTTTCTATGTTTCTATGATACAAAGAGCTGATTATTCTGAATGGAAGCCAGAAAATTCTTTTCATTTACTTATTCAAATGCAATTCATAACACCAAAATTAATTTGAAATACATATCAACATAATGGGTTTGGTGAATTGTTTTGAAAATAGGGTTGTGAAGAGTTGGAAAAGACCATACAGTGCTCAGATCCTGTTCCACACACCAATAAATCACAACTGATTTTCCAGCTCACCTTCATTTTATCACCTGCCCAAAATATTCTTGATCCCTTAACTGGCCAAATGCTTATTGAACTACCATTCAAATGCACTGAACAGATGAGCTTAAAATATTAAACAATACAGCACAGGAACAGGAACAGGCCCTTCGGCTCATGATGTCTGCATCAAACCTGATGCAGAATTAAACTCAATTCCAGAGGTGGGCCCAGATATAGTGGATGTGGAGAGGATGCTTCCTATGGAGGGGTAGTATAGGACCAGAGGGTGCTGCTTCAGAACAGAAGGACATTCCTTTACAGCAGAGATGATGAAGAATTTCTTTAGACAGAAGTTAGTGAATCTGTGGAATTCATTGCCACAGAGGGCTGTGTGCAGACAAGTCATTGAGCGTGTTTAAAAGGGAGATTAATAGGTTCTTGATTAGTAAGGGTGTCTAAGGTTATGGGGAGAAAATTCAAGATTGTTTAATGTCATTTCCAGTACAAAAGTGTAAAAGAGAATTAAATAATTGTTACTCTGGATCCAATACAGCCCAAACATAACAAAATATTTTAAAAAAACACAATAATAAAAATACACGATACATATAAATACATAAAATAGCTTATATACATGGTTTGATTGTATGTCCATAAAGTGAGAAGGTAGGAGAATGGGGTTGAGAAGGATATTTAGAGATACAATGATGGACAGGCCGCTTCCGGTCCAACAAGCCTCACTGCCCAGCAACACACTTATTTAACACTAGCCTAATCACAGAATAATATGCAATGACCAATTAACCTATTAACTGGTATGTCTTTGGAATTGGGAAGAAACAGTTACCAGACATCCCACCCTGCAAAAACTCATTTCAGGGAGGTAACACTCCAACACCCCCGCCCCCTGCAATCCCATATCACCCCCAATTGACCTCCAAGGGTGTATGTAATACTTAGTTTAGTGATTTTGTCTAATCTGTAAATCAATTTGGGTATATGCAGAAAATGTGACATTAAAATATGTACTTATATTATATTATATTATCATGGAGTCATTTTTGTTCTATTACAACTTTAAGCAAGTCTACAGGGAGTTTGGCCTCATCACGTAGAACATCAATAGAGTAGTTCCTTAGCAGCTAACCAGCTAGTTTAAATAACGTTAGCTATGCTAATGAATGAATAACACCTGTTAAACTCACCTCAACATGTCTTTTACATTTTAACCCACCAATAGAAAAGTCACTGTTGCAAACAGTGCAGCAAGCAACACTGTCATTATTTTTGAGGTCGACTATAAAGCCCGCCCGCAGAGAAAACTGATAGGTCTACTTAGCATGAAGAGAGACCAATCAGGATGCTCCCTCTCGCTCTCACTCTCGCTCTTGCTCTTCCTCTTCCTCTCCCTCTCAAAAAAATCGATTTCCGGGATATTGTGTATAATTTGTGGGCACCGGGGAGCTGCCATCAATATGTGGGAGGCTCCTGGAACTTCCGGGAGAGGTGAGATATCTGAGTTACACCCAGAGGAAACCCATGCAATTCACGAGAAGGATGTACAAACTTCTTACAGATGACACCAGAATTGAACTCCGCACTCCAACACCCCAAGCAGTAATAGCGTCACGCTAACGACTACACTACCGTGGCCATGATCAGCTATAGTCAGTCATGATCAAATAGCAGAAAAGGCTTGATGGGCTGTACGGCCTAATTCTGCTCCTATGTCTTACAATCTAAAATTTGCCCCGTTCATCTCCCTTCAACCTTCCCCCTCTATGCCTATGCCCACTAGTATTTGTAATTGCTACCCTAGAAAAACAATTCTGACTGTCTATCCCATCTATGCTCATAGGCAAATAATTCCATAGATTCTCAATTATCTGAGAGAAGAAGTCTTCTCTGACCCCATCCACTGATAGATAATGAATCATTTAAATAATGAATATAAGTGAATGCAGCTGTATATTGGCACCATGGAGGAATAAACTACAAGGTGATGGATGGAATTCAATCTCCTAAATTTGAGAGAAAATATTGTGACCAAAATAAACAGTAGTCATTCTATTCAGAATGGAAGGAAACTTGTGGAAAATCATGATAATTTGGGGAATATTAAGGCCATGATATTTGGTTAATAAACTACTTTTAAAAATAAAATGTAGATTCCTAAGTTTTATTTCATGATGTAAAATGTAAAAGCTAAGAGAAATAATGAGTCTATGCAAAACCTGACAAAGACATCATTATGTACTGTATAAAATATTAGGCACCACAGTGCAGGAGGATATTGAGTCATTTGTGCAGGTCCCGCACAAATTTACTGAGACACTACTCAGCATCAGGAAACACAAAGAAGAGTTAAAAGCCAGGGCTTCTGTTCATTGGTACAATGTAGATCGTGGACAAGAACTAATAAAAGTGGCAGAACTGTGGCAGATGGAAGCAAAGTTTGCTTTGCATTCAGTCAGTCTGAGCATTGAAATCAAAATCAATATTTATTTCTCTCTCCTATCTGCCTTTTAGAATGAGGAAAACTTCACAGTTTGCTAGAATTCACCCGTAAAGGAGATTCTGTCATAGTTTTGAGATAGCGTTTACTAGGATTTTGATTCACCAACCCTGCAGGTACAATTCAAAGTTCAAAGTTCACGGATTTGCCTGGTGGCTGCTGATGGAGTAACAGCTCTCTGCTGGTGCTCCTTACTTACTTACTTTTGTCTCCAACCTTTTGAAATACTACTGTTAGATGGGTTATTATATTACTATGACTACCAAAGCAGCTTTGGAAGCTATTACAGGCTCAATTCAAAACCTTACTGAGGAGTTTCAACAGTTCAGAAAAGAAGCGTTGGCTGATTCACAACAAACCAGTGCTGAAATTAAACAAATAGGTATGAAATTAGATGATATTCAAGCAACTCTGACCGAGCATGATAAGAAGATAAAGGAACATGAAGAGGTTATTACTATACTGGACAAGAGAATAGATGATTTGCAAAACCTGTATGAAAACAATCCAAGTCCAACAAAATACTGAGACAGAAGATTATTGATTTGGAAAACAGAAGTAGGAGGAACAATTTATGAATCTTGGGACTTAAAGAGTAAACAGAAGGAGATAATCCTAAAGAATTCTTTGCAAACCTTTTGATGGAATTATTTCCTGATATTATAAAGTCTCTGCCTTTGATTGATCGTGCTCACAGATCGCCTATCTACAGATCGACTTCAAAATCAAAACCAAGATCAGTCATTACATGTTTCCATGAATTTCAAATGAAGGACCATCTGATTCATGATGCCCGTGGAAAAGGTATGATTGGCTACCAAGGTCAGAAGTTTCGTATTGTTCAAGATTTTTCATCAGAAATTATGGCAGAACGTGTCAAGTTTAAAAAAGTTATGGCGGAGCTATACAGCCAAAATTTAAAGCCTTCTCCTTATTTTCCAGCTCGACTGAGAATCACAATGTAAGATGGATCATTTAAATGGTTTTGTACAAAGGAGCAGGTGCAAGAGTTTTTAGACTCAAAAAAATGACTGTATATATATATATTGAATAGATTAAAAATCTTGCAAAAACAGAAATACTGCATATTTAAAAAATGACTGTTTAATATTTTTCAGTATGAATAATTGCTCTTTCTGTTTGATGAACCTGCCTAAGCTTGATTTTTAATATATATTATTTAGTCTTGGTTGGAACAGTAAATAACCTTGAATTCTTTGGAGCGGTTCCAACAGGCTTTCTCAGGGGATGTTTTCAGTGGGGGTAGATAACGGTTGTCCTTTGACCGATTTTCTCTCTTTGGGAGGAGGGAGGGGGATGGGAAGTTCTTTTTTCTTGAAGCTGATTTGGGGATCTAGTCAATTCTGTTGCTTAGCTAATATATCTCAAGGTTTATTATTTGGGTTTAATATACATTTCTCTGATTGCTACTTTAATCTTTCTTATAAATAGTTTTAAAATGGATCAAAGTATTAATTTACTTAGTTTTAATGTGAAAGGGCTAAATCATCCCGAGAAAAGAAATAAGATTTTTGCCTATGTTAAAGAACTTAAGGTACCAATTGTTTTTCTTCAAGAAACCCATGTACGTAAGTGTGACAATTCACGCCTTTTTAATCGATGGAGAGATTCTCCTTTCCATTCCTTGTTTCAGGCCAAAGCCAGAGGAGTTTCGATCCTTATAGATAATAAAGTTCCCTTTCTTCAACATAAAGTAATTTCTGATACTAATGGGCATTTTGTTGTAGTATCAAGGAAACTAAATAACAAACTAGTAGTATTTGGCAATGTGTATGCTCCGAATATAGATGACTTAGGTTTCTTTGAGCGTTTTTTTTCATTTATCCCAGATCTAAGTCTGTACTCATTGGTGATGGGTGGAGACTTTAATTGTTGCTTAGATCCAGCTTTAGATCATTCATCTTCTAAACTAATGATACCAAATAAATCAGCTGTGCTTATTAAATCTTTTTTAATGAAATGTGGTATTGTTGATGCTTGGTGTTTTTTTCATCCAGTAGACAAGGAATATTTGTTTTTCTCTCATGTCCATCGTACATATTCCAGGATTGATTTTTTTTTATTGATAGCCAAATGATTCCATCAGTTTGATCCTGTGAATATAAAGAGATTGCTGTCTCAGATCACACTCCTGTGCTCCTATCTTTAAATCTCCCTGGTCTTCTTCAAACAAATAGGTTTTGGCAATTTAATTTAACTTTGTTAACTGATAAAGATTTTTTTTACATTTATGGAGAGACAAATTACTCTTTTTTTTGAAGAAAATACGTTAGAGGAGACTTCTAGTCTTATCAGATGGGATACCCTTAAGGCATATATTAAAGGACAAATTATTTCTTAGACTACAAGTATTAAGAAAAAAGCTAATAAAGAGAGAAATTATTTAGCTAATCAACTGAAACAATTAGACCAAGAGTATGCCTTGGCTCCAGATCCTGCCTTATATAAAAGACATGTTGAAAATAGAACTAAAACTAAATATGATCTCCTTTCAACCTATCCAATTGAAACCCAATTCCTAAAAGATAAAAGTCGATTTTATATTCATGGAGATAAAACAGGTAAATTATTGGCTGATCAAATTAAAACCTTTATAGCTGAACAGCAGATTAAAGAAATATGCAAAGCTAATGGTGATAGGACAACTGATTATTTAGAAATAAATGATACTTTTAGAGAATTTTATTCTAAACTCTATAGTTCTGAATCTTCTAAGGATAACCGTCATGGTCCGGTCTGTGAAATCCGCATTCCGGTTTACGGTCTGGTCCATGTTACTTATTCCAGGTTTTCTGGTTTTCCCCAGTTTCTGTTGAGGCAGCTGATTCTCGTTTGGGCTGGCTTCATAAATACCTTCAGGATTCAGCCTCACTGAGTCCCGGCCCTACATCCCGTTTCCAAAGAGGGGTCCTGGCTCTGTGTTCCATGTTCCTGTCTCTCCCTTGACCAAGGCTCTGCGTTCCTGCCTCTCCCTCAACCAAGGCTCTGCGTTCCTGTCTTTCCGTCGACCAAATCAAGGCTTTGGGGTCTCATCCAGTCCTAGCCATGATCCAAGAACCTTGTCCTGTCCAAGCCATGGCTTTGTGTTTTCATCTTGTCCATGTGCCTTGCCCAGCCCAGGAGTACCTTGCCCAGCTCGGTGCTGGAGTTCCCTCGTCCTGCGCTGGGGTTCCCTTGTCCTGTCCAGGAGTCTCACGTCCAGTCCTGATGCCACTCCTCATCCTGGAGCCACGTCATGTCCTCACCTAGTTCTGGAGTCCGATCCTGAGTCAAGTCCCAGGTTCTAGGTCCTTGCCCAGTTTCTGGCTTGGAGTCCATACCCAAGCCTCGAAGTACCCAAGCCTCAAAGAAGCCAAGCCTTGTCGTGTCTTCACCTAGATCTGGGGTCTGAGCCCGAGTCAAGACCCAGGTTTCGGGTCCTTGTCTAGTCTCTGGCTCAGAGTTCAAGCCCAGGCTCCTAGTTCCAAGTTCCATGTCCTGGATCCGCTATCCTAGTCAAGTCCTAGCCCAGGCCCTGAATCCTTGTCTCGTCCAGGACCTGTGTCATGTCCAGCATCGTTTCTTCCTGTCACACCTTGCTACCTTGATAATCCTAGTCCTGTTCCTAGTAGTTCAGTGTCTGTGTCTTGCATTTGGGTCCACCTCCCAGCACCCCCACTATGACAATAACACTGTAATGAACAATTTTCTAGAGCAACTAAACATTCTTACAATTTCTGCCGACAACAGTAAGTTGTTGGAACAACCTATTTCTTTTGAGGAAATTGTTGAGGCTGTGCGCTCATTACATTTGAGGAAAGCTCCGGGTCCAGATGGATTTTCTGGAGAATTTTACAAGATCTTTTCCTCACTGCTTATAACTCATTTATGTTCAGTTTTTTTGGATTCATTTAAGTTGGGCAGACTTCCTCAATCTTTTTATGAGGTTTCCATTTTACTTATCCTTAAAAAGAATAAGAATCCAACTGAATGCTCTTCTTACAGACCAATTTCTTTACTTAATGTTGATACTAAGATCCTATCTAAAATTTTGGCCCAAAGGATTGAAAATATTTTACCATCTGTCATTTCCAATAACCAAACTGGATTTATCAAAAATCGATATTCTCACTTTAATATTCATCAGTTATTAAATGTTATTTATTCTCCTTCTAACATGATATTGGAATGTGTAGTATTCCTAGATGCTGAAAAAGCTTTTGACAGAGTTTAATGAAATTATTTATTTAAAACTTTAGAAAAATTCAATTTTAGACCCGTTTTCATTCAATGGATTAAATTATTTAGCTCCTTCCGCTATGGTTATCACTAATTCTCATAATTCCAAACCATTTGAGCTTCAACGTGGCACTAGACAAGGCTGTCCGTTGAGCCCTTTGCTTTTCGATCTGGCCTTAGAACCTTCAGCCATTGCCTTTCAAGAATCTAATGATATCACTAGTATTTTAAGGAGAGATACTATTCACAAAGTCTCGCTGTACGCTAATGATCTGCTGCTATTTATTTCTAACGTTGAGATTTCGTTACCCCATGCGCTTTCTTTACTCTCCTGTTTTAGCCAGTTCTCAGGTTATAAATTAAACCTACATAAAAGTGAACTTTTCCCTTTGAATAATTTGATACCAACAAATTCTAAACTTCCTTTTAAAATTGTAAGAAACCAACTTACCTACTTAAGTGTAACGATTACTAAAAACTATAAGCACCTACTTAAAGAAAATTTTCTTACCCTATTGAATCACGTTGGTCGCCTCTTTCATTATTGCTGTTTGGCCGAATTAACTCTATTAAAATGAATACATTACCTAAATTTATACTTTGTACATCTTTTTCAGGCGTTGCCTGTTTTTATTCCTAAATCTTTCTTTGATTCTCTTAACTCTATTATATCTTCTTATATATGAAAGAATAAGCGTTCTAGATTAAATAAAATTCATCTTCAGAAAGATAAAAAGAATGGAAGATTAGCCTTACCAAACTTTAGATTTTATTATTGGGCAGTTAATATAAGAAATCTTACATTTTAGTTATATTACATTGATCGTGAGGATTGCCCGATGTGGGTTTTTTTAGAAGCTAACTCCGTTAATAAATTTTCTATTATTTCTCTTCTTGGATCCTCACTTCCTTTGTCTCTGAGTAAGTTAACTGATAATCTGGTAGTTAAACACGCTATGAGAATTCGGATACAATTCCGAAAATACTTTGGCAAAATTGAGATTTTCTCTTTTGAGTCCCATTTTTTCTAATTATTTTTTTAAACCCTCTCTGATTGATGTGGCTTTTAAAGAATGGGATAGATTAGGTGTTAAGTGCTTTCAGGACTTGTTTGTAGAGAGAAGTCTCTTTTCATTTGAACAACTGTCAACTAAATATAGTTTACCCAAAACTAATTTTTTTCAATACCTACAAATAAGAGATTTTTTACAGTCTCAAATAAGTACATTTCCTAAAAGTCCTGATAAGGATCTACTAGATGGAATTTTTAATTTGAAACCTTTTTATAATGGGATTATATCTAATATTTATAATATGCCGTTAGGAATGAGAAGTGTTCCTTTAGATAAAATTAAAGGTCTTTGGGAACAGGATTTACAGACTTCAGTTTCTGAGGAAACTAGGAATCAAATTTTTAAATTGGTTAATACTTCATCGTTATGTGCCCGTCACTCTCTCCTACAATTTAAAGTGGTCCATAGGGCCCATATGACCAAGGATAAGTTGTCTCGTTTTTATTTAGATATATCTCCGTATTGTAATAAATGTAACAATGGAGAAGCTTCACTCATTCATATGTTTTGGACGTGTCCGAGTCTTGGAAAATATTGGAAAAATGCATTTCAAAGTACTTTTCAAAGTAAACTTTAAGCCTAATCCTTTGACCGCTTTATTTGGTATTGTTGGAGGAAGGGATATTATTTTCGACTCATCTGACTTGCATATTTTGGCTTTTATTTCTCTTATGGCCAGAAGGACGCTTTTGCTTAAATGGAAAGATGCGGCTCCTCCTGTTCATGCCCAATGGTTACGTGATGTGGTGTCATGTTTAAATTTAGAGAAGATTCAATGTTCAATCTCTGAATCTACCCAAGACTTTCAAACGTTGTGGGGACCTTTTTTGAATTATTTTCAAAACATTTGATTTGCTGTTAAAGCATAGTTGATGACTAATTTTTTTTTCCTTTTTTTCTTTACTAATCAGCTTCAGTCTTGGTAGTGGGCTAGTTTTTTCATATAATAAAACTACTATATTTCAATGTTACAAAGTAATTAATCTGTATGAATATAGGATAAGGAGTCTTTATATACGATTTAGTATAATGTACTGATATATATATTTTTCTTGTACTCTATATTCTTATATGTAAAATTAATCATAAAAATATTGGAAAGAAGTTCAAAAGTGATGCATATCCAAGTTAAGATTCTATGCACTTGACAGTAAGGGGATCTTTCACGCTCTGGTGTTGCCACCCACCACTTCCCTAATCTCTCTAGATGTTAGAGGGCAAGGAGTTCAGAGGAGCAAAGAACCCATGAAGTTTCTGCAATGCGTGCAGCACAGGGAGGAATTGTTAAAGGTTAAAGCTGGTTGGGCTGCTCATCCAGTGAACCGTATTGCCCTTGATTGTGTTGAACGACTTGGGTATTGCTTGAACTGCACCCATCCATGGAAGTGGTCCGGAAAAAGAAGCAATAATTGTACAGTTAAATGAAAAATAATCAGAACAGAATCAAAGAAAAGGTCTTTGGAACTTATTTCCATGAGTAGTGGTTGAGGGGATAATTACGGAAGTATGTTGGGTTAGGTGATTGGAATAGGTCAAAATACATGGGAACAGAATGAGAAAATGTGATTTAAAATTTTTTTTCATGTGAAGGCCAAAACCAATATTGACTTATTGAGCTGAAGAGCTTGCTCATGTTTAGTAATTAAATGTACCTTACATCTGAAGTCAAGCAAGGCAGGGAAACAGGAACATAGGAACATGAGTAGGCTATCTAATGTGTGGCTTAACCCCGTGAATATACCTTTTCCCTTTTACCTGAATAACTCTAGTTAAGACAGATTTATCAGTTTATTAAATTTCTAATGAAAAGGTTTCAGCCAGAAATTTTAACTCTCTACTACTGCTTCTGGGTAATCCCAGCATTTTCTATTTTTATTTCAAAACTATCATCTTAATTCTTGTTCTTCCATTTGAATCTAGAAAGCTTTTAACCTCTCCTAGTTGTAAGCAACTTACATGAGTTGTCTCAACTCAATTCTTCTTGAGTGAATGGTCTTCTGAACTGTTTAGGGTTCAGGGTTTGGATTCAATGTAAGCTTTAAGCGCATAAGGAACAGGATCAGGAGCAGGACGTTCAGTTCCTCGAGCCTGCTCCCCATTCAAGGCTGATTCGACAAAAGGAGTTGGGTAATACTGAAGGAGAGAAAAGAGCAAATAGCTGTAACTAATTGGATTGTTCTTTCAAAAGACAAACAAAGATTAAATGGGCTCACTGGCTGTAACCTGTACTGCTTTTTTCCCCAATCTGTGATCTTAGGAAGTAAGCTTTCCTGCTAGATTTATTTAAAATCTATGCTATACCTGCCATGTGAATGCACAGCGTTAGCAATGGGTATTGAGGGTGTAGACATATATTGTATTCCCATATTTACCCATAGCAGTTAGGTAACTCCAAGAATTTACCAGAAAATTGTCTTATCTTGGATACACGATAGACTGCTGCTGTTGGAATCTGAAACAAAAAGGCATCTCTATTAGAGGAGCTTAGCAGGTCAAGCAGAATATGAAGTGGGAAATGAACAGTTGACATTTCAAGTCGAGACTTTTCATCGAGACTTATTACCTTGTCCTCTTTTTTTTGTATCTTGTATACTGCAAGATGGGAAACATACTGGGTTCTGTACTAGGAAAGCTCCAGAACAGGGGACATTCTCTGACTCCTGATGCTCATATATAGTTGTTGTTGGATAACTTGCTGTTCATCAAAACACTAGCAGATCTTCTACAAGGCATTACTCACCCTTCCAAATATGTACAGGTTAGTAGGTTATTTGGTCACGCAGAGGTAATAGAGCATTGTGGGTTCGTGGTGGCAGAAAGCTCTATTACCATGATCTATCACTAAATAAAAAGTAAAATGATTTCTTGCAAAGATGGGATGATGTTGTTGGGATACAAGAGGTGCACAGTTAGTGAAAATCACACTAAAGAAAAGACCATTTTTAAAATGAAAAGCCAATTTTGATTTTGAGAAATGAAAAAATTGTGCCTTAAACCTAATAAAAGAGAAAAAAATGTAAAATTATATCTTATTTTACCTTTTAGCATTGTTAGCAAGTCAAACTTTTGTCTGATTCCTCTGACTTTTCTACAGGATTAACTGATGATCTGAAACACAAGAAAGGTGATTACATTTTACACTTTGAGCACTGTGCTTTGCTTGCTGCATCATTGGCAAACTAATTGGGTCCATTGGGATTCTTTCTGATCAAGAACAATGGTCCTTGGAGTACTTCCTAGAAACATCAAAAGAGAGTACATTGTTAAAGATTATTTCCATGTGAAATAGACTGGTGTTGCCTTTAGTGAATGTGCACGTTGTTCTATCTCATGCATAGAAATGCATTTATTGGAATTCCAATCAATAGAAGACAACGCATTCATAATAAGCAACACACCTCAAAGTTGCTGGCGAACACAGCAGGCCAGGCAGCATCTCTAGGAAGAGGTACAGTCGACGTTTCAGGCTGAGACCCTTCGTCAGGACTAACTGAAGGAAGAGTGAGTAAGGGATTTGAAAGTTGAAATTCCTCCATCTCCGCCGCATCTGCTCTCAGGATGAGGCTTTTCATTCTAGGACGAGGGAGACGTCTTCATTTTTTAAAGAAAGGGGCTTCCCTTCCTCCACTATCAACTCTGCTCTTAAACGCATCTCCCCCATTTCACGTACATCTGCTCTCACTCCATCCTCCCGCCACCCCACTAGGAATAAGGTTCCCCTGGTACTCACCTACCACCCCACCACCCTCCGGGTCCAACATATTATTCTCCGCAACTTCCGCCACCTCCAACGGGATCCCACCACTAAGCACATCCTTCCCTCCCCCCCTCTCTGCATTCCGCAGGGATCGCTCCCTACACAATTCCCTTGTCCATTCGTCCCCCCCATCCCTCCCCACTGATCTCTCTCCTGGCACTTATCCGTGTAAGCGGAACAAGTGCTACACATGCCCTTACACTTCCTCCCTTACCACCATTCAGGGCCCCAAACAGTCCTTCCAGGTGAGGCAACACTTCAACTTGTGAGTCGACTGGGGTGATATACTGTGTCCGGTGCTCCTGATGTGGCCTTTTATATATGGGCGAGACCCGACGCAGACTGGGAGACCGCTTTGCTGAACACCTACGCTCTGTCCGCCAGAGAAAGCAGGATCTCCCAGTGGCCACACATTTTAATTCCACATCCCATTCCCATTCTGACATGTCTATCCACGGCCTCCTCTACTGTAAAGATGAAGCCACACTCAGGTTGGAGGAACAACACCTTATATTCCGTCTGGGTAGCCTCCAACCTGATGGCATGAACATCGAATTCTCTAACTTCCGCTAGGCCCCACCTCCCCCTCGTACCCCATCTGTTACTTATTTTTATGCACACATTCTTTCTCTCACTCTCCTTTTTCTCCCTCTGTCCCTCTGAATATACCCCTTGCCCATTCTCTGGGTCCCCCCCCTTGTCTTTCTTCCCGGACCTCCTGTCCCATGATCCTCTGGTATCCCCTTTTGCCAATCACCTGTCCAGCTCTTGGCTCCATCCCTCCCCCTCCTGTCTTCTCCTATCATTTTGGATCTCTCCCTCCCCCTCCAACTTTCAAATCCCTTACCCATTCTTCCTTCAGTTAGTCCTGACGAAGGGTCTCGGCCTGAAACGTCGACTGTACCTCTTCCTAGAGATGCTGCCTGGCCTGCTGCGTTCACCAGCAACTTTGATGTGTGTTGCTTGAATTTCCAGCATCTGCAGAATTCCTGTTGTTTGCATTCATAATAATAAGCTTTAATATTTTTATGCAAATAGTTTAACTTGGAGAAAACTTATTTTATTCAGATGAAAGGTCTCAACCTGAAACATCAGCTATCCGTTTCCCCCTACAGATACTGCCTAACCCACTGAGTCCCTTCAGCAATTTGCTTGTTGCTCCAGATTCCAGCATCCACAGTCTCTCATGTCTCCAATGTTGGAACTGTACTTCATTGTCCAGCCACATTTTCCGTGCCCTCTCTGACCTCTGTCTTGCACTAAAGCAGTATTCATAAAATTAGCTACCCTATTTGACCTAAAGGTAGCTTTTGACCTCCTATCCTCTATAGTCACAGAGAGATGCAGCACAAAAGCAGGCCCTTTGGCCCACTGAGTTCATACCGACCATCAAACATCCATTTACAATATTTTCATTAGCTCTCCCAAATTTGACCACTCACCAGGGACAATTGGCCAGAGGCAATTTAGGTTGGCCAATGAAGCTATCAATCTCTGGAGTGTGGGAGGAAACAAGCACCCAGAGGAATCTTTCATGGTCACAGAGAGAACATACAAACTCCACACAGTCAGTATTCTCTTCCTAACCCCCAGTGTTTGAACATTCGTAGCTGCAAACTTCAACTGTGCTAAGATACTCCAATGTTCTCCTGCCAGCCTTCCATCTCGCACCCTCCATAAAATACAGTTCAATTAAACCTCTACATCTCCTAACTGAACTTAATCTCATTCACCCAGTGCCTCCCACTCGCTGTTCTTGTCTCCCAAAGCCTTAAATTTAAAACTGTTATCCTTGTCTTCAGTTCACCCAGCACCTCCCTGTTTGCCGAAGCTTTCCACATTCTGAATTCAATACTCCCCCAATTCTTCACACTTACTTTCCTTCACTTCTACCAGCTAGAAAGAGAAGGCGGCAAAAGTATGGGTCCTCGACCACCTAGAGGTTGTCCTCCAAGCCACACATTGCTTTGATTTAAAATGTATATTGTTGTTTGTTCAATATTGCTGGGACAAATTCCTGGAATTCTGCCTCTGAAAGCATTTTGGATACACCTGCACCTCAAGGACTATAGTGGTTCAAGAAGGCAATTTACCATCAGCCGCAAGGGCAATTAAAGATAAAGTTTAGCTTTATTTGGCAAACATACATTGAAACATAGAGTGAAATGCGTAGCATGCGTCTGAAGTCTACAAGTGTTGCCATCCTTCTGGCACCAATATAGCATGTCCACAACTTCATAACACTAACTCGTATGTCTTTGGAATATGAGAGGAAACTGGAGCACCCAGAGGAAACCTACTTAGTCACGGGGAGAACATACAAACTCCTTACAGACAGCAGCAGGAATCAATCCCAATCTTATAGCAGATGCTGCTATGCTATCATACTGCCCATTAGAGATGGGCAATTAAATTATAGGGTGGCAGGATGGTGATTCATCTCTACCAAAGGAAGTGTAAGGTTCCCCTTCCCTCCAATAGTTGCAGGTCACCCTTGGGCAAGGTATAGCATCTACTTAGCCCTCCATTCATGGTCAAGTGAAGCCATCGGAGCAGGAGGAGGATGGTCGAATGAACAAGTGGTGGATGGTCATATGAGCAGCCAGTACATATCACAAGTCCTGGTTATGCGACCACTGACACCAAGCAGACAATCTCTGAAGAGTATTGATAATGGCTGGGGTCACCTGTCTTGTAAAGACACTGTCCAGATGAAGGCAATGGCAAACCGCTTCTGTAGCGGTTACCAAAATTTACCAAGAACAGTAGTGGTCATGGATAGAGAGAGGAAGACCATGATTATCCATGTTATACGACATAACACATGATGATGATGATGATGAACTAAATGCTGGCTCAGCCTGAAAAACCCACACACCTTGAATGAATATACTAAAAAATAGGTGGTGCTTGCATCCAGAATTGTTTCTTCAAATCTCTCCACTTCTCTGATTTCCTTCTTTAAGAATCTGCTTAAAGTTTATCTCTATGACTAGACTTTTGATTGTGGGCAGCATTGTTTCCTTCTTCACTTGAATTATGACCAATTACATTCCTGTGAAATTGTTTCATTAATTTTTACTTTGAGAAAGACATTCATTTCATGTTGCTATAATTATAAAATAAATATTTTAAGATCCTTACAAGCTCAGAGAAGAAAAGATCTCATTTTAGTTGTGTATAAATGCCTTCTCAGCAATGAAAGCATGCAAATAAATCAGTTAAATTGTTAATGAAGGAAGGTATCAGAGTCGTGATATCGAGGCAATGGATGGTAATGTAGAATTGGTCTGGGTAGAAACCATAAACAGCAATAGTAAGATGAAATAGGAGAGAACAATCTACATTCAGTGGCCACTTTATTAGGTACATCTGCTTATTAATGCAAATATCTAATCAGCCAATCATCTGGTAGCAACTCAATGCATAAAAGAATGCAGACAAGGTCAAGAGGTTCAGTTGTTGTTCAGACCAACATCAGAATGGGAAAGAAATGTTCCTTTAACCATAAAATGATTGTTGGTGCCAAACAGTGTGGTTTGAAGATCTCAGAAACTGCTGATCTCCTGGGATTTTCACTCAAAATAGTCTTTAGACAATATAGAATGGTGTGAAAAACAAAAAAAAAAATCCATTGATAGCAATTCTATGGGCAAAATGTCTTATTAATGAGAGAGGTCTCAGGAGAATGTCCAAGCTGACAGGAAGGCAACAGTAAAACTAATAACCACATATTACAACAGTGGTGTGCAGAAGAGCATCTCTGAACACACAGCTTGTTGAATGTTGGAGTGGATGGGCTGCAGAAGCAGAAGAACACAAACATACACTCACTAGCCATTTTGTTAGGTACAAGGGGTAGCTAATAAAGTGTCCACTAAGTGTATAGGTCCCCAGAATGTGACCTTTCAAGAGGGTACAGCATAAATGGGCATGTTTGAAGGAAACTGCAATTATCATGGGATATTTTAATCTACATATTGGTTGATCAAGCCAAAGCGGCAAGGGAATTATTGAAGATGGATTTGTGAAATGTTTCTGGGAATTGTTGCTTAGAATAACCCAGGAATAGGCTATTATTGATTTTATCATTACTAATGAGGAAGGATTAATATGGGATCTGGTGGTTTTATGAAAGAAGGTCATATTTGACAGATTTGCTTTAATTATTTAAGGGTGTTGCAGAATGAATTGATTGAGAGGAAATTTAACCTGTGTTTAGATCTCCAAAAAGCATTTAACAAGGTGCTATTTAAAACACTGGTGCATAAATTAAGAGCTGAAGGTATTGGACAAAGTATTGGACAAAGTGTGTTAACATGGATTGAAACCTGCCTGTCATATAGAAATAAAGAATTGGAAAAAATGTATCATTTTTAAGCTGATGGGATGTAACTAGTAGAGTACCCCAGGGATTGGTTTTTGGCCCTCAATTATTTACAATTTTCATTAATGACTAGAGGAGGGAAGGTTTCCATGTTGGCCGATGGTAGAAAAGTAGGTGTGTTGAGATCACAAAGATGAGAAAACCTGCAGATGCTGGAAATCCAAAGCAACACATACAAAATGCTTGAGGAACTCAGCAGTTCAGGCAACATCTATGAAAAAAAATAAAGAGTCGACATTTCAGGCCAAGACCCTTCATCAGGACTATATAACCCTTCATAGGCATGTTGTGATGATGACGTTGTGATTCTACAAGAAGCTAGGTTGAGTGATTGGACAAAAATCTGGTAAGTGCAGTTTAATCTTGGAAAGTGTCATGCACTTTAGAAAGAGGAAACAAAATTAGAGCCTTATCTAAATGGGGAAGACTGCAAATGACTGAAGTTCTGAGATATCTAGGTATTCCAGTGCATGAATCACAAAAAGTTAACCTGCAGGTACAACAGGCGGCTAAGAAGGTAAATTATATATTGACCTTATTAATTGAACATGGGTAGAGTTTAAAATATGGCAGTTTTAGTTACACTTGTACAGAGTGTTGTTGAGACCACACCTGGATACCATGCACAGTTTTTGTCCCTTTACCTAAAAGGGGATAGTGTAACATTGGAGGCAGTTCAAAGGAGATTCACCAGGATAATTCCTGAGATGGGAGGGTTATACTTTCAAGAGAGAATAGAAAGTTTGTGTCTGGATTCGTTGGAGTTTCGAAGAATAAGGAGAAACTTTATTCAAACATAAAAGATCACAAGTGGGTTTGACAGGGTAAGATGTTTTACTAGTGCGAGAGTCATGAATAATGACACATAAGATGCTACATAAAGCATGTGAAAGAACTCATCTTTGATCAGTAAGGGCAACAACAAGCACCACTCAAACTTACAAAACTTCTCCTCGTGAGCTGAATCCCCACTTGACAATGATTCCAAGGAAAAGATTGAAGACACCTATGTTCAGGTTCTGTCAGCCATTTCAACTCCTGGTCCAAGCTTGAAACTATGGAAGTGATTTTGAATGCTAGGTCATCGCATCCTATACCCGACCCAACCTAATGTGGAGCTTTAGCACATTGATGTTCCAATAAGCTTCTCAGGTAGCACACTCACCTCTGACTCATCATCAATCATCATAAACGCTCCGACTGGATAGCAGAATTTGTAGAGAAAGAAGCAAAGGTTCATCTTTCAGGTCAATGACCTTCCAGACAGATGATGAATGCAAAGACTGATAAATATTTCTGAATGCTGCATAACATAAAAATATTTCAGTGCGTTTCTAATAATTCTTAATGCTCTGATAGCCAGAGGTTGTTTGGGATAAATCAACATTTGGGAATGACAGTATTTTCAATTGAAGTTAAAACCAAGGATGAGGGAGAAAGAAAGGTTGTAAAATTCAGATCAGCAAGCACTCATTAACCTCAATATCTTTATGACCAGTCTAATTCCAAAAATTAATTCACAACTAACCTTTGTAATACATTAAATATTAAAACTAAAAGGTCATGCCATCTTAATAAGTTTCTTCCACAAGGACATTATCTGATGCACTATTCTCGTTAGATCACTCTACCACATGCTAACTCCTTTTTATAATACTGCTTACACTGTAAAAACATGACACTATTTATGCACATTTTATTCTGCAGTTTAGTCTACATGATAATACTTATGCACATTATATTCAACATTTTATTCTACATCAGCGGTCCCCAACCACCAGGCCGCAGACCGGTACCGGGCCGCAGAGCATTTGCTACCGGGCCGCGAGGAAACGATATGATTTGGCGATATGAGTCAGCTACACCTTTCCTCATTCCCATCACGCCCACTGTTGAGCTTGAACACACGCGAGGTCGTTACCCGCGCGTCATCCATGTCAGCGCGGGAAGAAGATCAACTCCTCGAGCTTGCAGATGACGGCGGGCTGAAAAGTATGTTTGACATAACATCTCTGCCAGCATTCTGGATCAAAGTCAAAGCTGAATATCCTGAGATAGCCACGAAAGCACTGAAAACATTGCTTCCATTTCCAACATCATATCTCTGCAATGAATGCAATGAAAACTAAATTGTAAAATAGACTGGACATAAGAAACCCCCTTCGAGTATCGCTGTCTCCCATCACCCCTCGATAGGACCGTCTTGTTGCAGGGAAACAAGCTCAGGGCTCCCACTGATTCAGTGATATTGGTGTGTTGCAATAATTTTATATGTTCATACGGGGAAAATATGTGCCGTGTGTTTAATATCCAAACATTACTTAAAATGTTATGATGCTATTGACTGATAAGTGACTTATATAACCATATAACAATTACAGCACAAAAATAGGCGATCTCGGCCCTTCTAGTCCGTGCCGAACACTACTCTCACCTAGTCCCACCGACCTGCACTCAGCCCATAACCCTCCATTCCTTTCCTGTCCATATACCTATCCAATTTTTCTATAAGTGATAATATCGAACCTGCCTCTACCACTTCTACTGGAAGTTCATTCAACACTTACTTCAAGCTCCCCGTCTCCTCCCTTGATGATTGACTTATCACTATATTCATGCGAGGAAAATAAGCGCTGTGTGTTTAATATTAAATTCGTTAGATAAACCCTTTTAGAAATGAAACTGAGTGTATTATCCCCTTATTACCAATATTCCGGTCGTGATTAACACCCCCACCCCCATCCCCGAACAGAATCGCCAAAAACGATTTGCAGAGAATAATATCGGCAGGTACACGGATGCGCAGGTCACTCATGCGCACTGGTGCCCGCGCAAGCCTTCATGGTCATTGTAGTCTTTCTCGTATTTTTTGACTACTACTCTTGTCCGTTGGCAACCCAACCCTACCCCCCCCCCCCCCCCCGGTCGACCGGTCCGCAAGAAAATTGTCAATATTAAACCGGTCTGCAGCGCAAAAAAGGTTGGTGACCCCTGTTCTACATGATATTTATGCTCATTTTATTCAACATTTTATTCTACATGATGATATTTATGCACATTTTATTCTACATGATGCTATTTATGCACAATTTATTCTACAGTTTATTCTACATGATAATATGCATGCACATTTTATTTTACATTTTATTCTACATGATGGTGTTTATACATACTTTATTCTACATTTTATTCTACATTATGGTATTTATGCACACTATTCTGCATTTTATTCTATATGATGCTCATTTTATTCTATATTTTCACTTACATGAATATATTTATGTACTTTATTCTACATTTTAGTCTACATGAATATATTTATGCATGTTTTATTCTGCATTTTATTCTAGTTGATGGTATTTATGCTCATTTTATTCTACATGATATTTGTGCACATTTTATTGTAGATTTTAGTCTGCATGATGGTATTTATGCTCATTTCATTCTGCATTTTATTTTACATGATGGTATTTGTACACATTTTATTCTACAGCTTATTCTGCTTAGTGGTAATTATTCACATTTAATTCGACATTTTATTCTACATGATGATATTTCTGCACATTTTATTCTATATGATGCTATTTATGCTCACTTTAGTCTACATTTTTATCTACATTTTATTCATTATGGCATTCATCCTCATTTTATTTGACATTTTATTCTACATGATGATATTTTTGCACATTTTATTCTACATGATGGTACTTATGCACATTTTATGCTACGTTTTTTTCTACATGATGGTACATACTCATTTTTTCTGCATTTTGTGTATATGGTGATATTTATGCACATTTTTTTCTGCATTTTATTCTACATGATGGTATTTATTCACATTTTATTCTATATTTGTTTTTCTAACTTTATTTCATATAATTCTTTATTCTGTATAATTGTTGAATGTTGTTGTTTTTTGTTGTCCATAGCGCTAACTCAAAACAACAATGTCCTAATTGTAAATGTATATGGTGAATAATGTTGATCCATGATGCTTGATCATTGATATATGATTTCATTCTCCCTGATTCAACAGACTGAATTAATCAAATGTCCTTCCTCTTTAAGGTCCTTTACACTCAAAGTCAAGGACATTACACACCTGCAGAAAGAATCCAATCTCAGTCCATACTTAGTCTTCGCAGTTCCCTGAAAAGAGCATGATATTAATCAATATATTAGATTACATGTTATTTCAAGATTGCAACTTCAAATCCACCTGCCAGATGGCTACAAAAGATCAGGTTGTGAAGGACAGTTAGCAAATTGGAACATTTATTTTTTCCAATGTGAACTATAGTGTGGGTAGTAAGGAAATATATATAGATAATCTGCTTTAAACCTTATTTGTGAGCTTACCTTGATTGAGAAAGACATCTTCTGTTTCTTTATTCACATTTTGGGGTATATGCAACTGACTTTTATTGTCCATTCCTAATTATTCTTCAGAAGGTGGTGATAATAGTGCTTTTGGACCACAGTGATCATTACGGTGAAGTTGCTCTCGCAATGTTTTGATTTGAATTTAGACACAGTAAGAAAAAGGAATGGTTATATATTTCCTGATCAATGTAGAAGAGAACCCACAGGTGGTTCCCATGTATCTACCACCTTTATCTTTCTTAGCATTGAAGGTTACAGGCTTGGGAGATGGTGTTAGAGTAGCTGGGAAGAGTAAACATAGTGCATTTTGTGGATTGTAGACACTGAAATCACCTGCCACAATGGTGCAGAAAATAACTGGTTGGACGACACACCAACCAAACTGGCTGTTTTGTCTTGGATGGTGGTAAGTTTCCTTAGATTTGTGAAACATGCATTCATTCAAGCTAACGAAGCTAATTCAATCACACTCCTAACTTGTGCATTGTAGGTGGTAGAAGAGCCTTCGATTGTCAAATGTTAGTCATTTTCTACAGGATACCCTGTTACTTGGTAGCCACAGTGTGCATTTGACAGGTCCAGTTGAGATTCTGGTCCATGGTGACCCCTTGAATGGTGATATTGGTGACGTCATTGAAAATCAAGGGTAATCTCTAATTAGAGATGTTTAATGCCTGGCAAATTTATAATATGAAAGCTATCTCCCATCTAGCAGCCCAGGCCCAATTGACCTAAGACCTAAAAGATCAACAATTTCTATTCCCCATATAGATGCTTCTTCACCAGCTAAGATCCTCCAGCATTGTTTGGCTTCCACATCTTGCTGGTTGCAGGCATGGTCTTTGTAACAATGAGCAGAAGGGGCTGATTCAAGATTCAAGATTGTTTAATGCCGTTTCCAGTACACAAGTGTAAAGGAGAACAAAGTAATTGTTACTCTGGATCTGAAGTAGCACAAAAAAACACAATACTCAAAAAGAACACAATAAATATAAGTACATAAGATAGCTTATGTACAAAGATTGATTGTATGTCCATAAAGTGCCACTTGGCACAGTAGTGTCTATACATAAGTTGATTAACAGGAAATGATAAACTAGTGGTGATTGGTGGTGTGGAGTGTGGGTTAGTGGGTGGAGGTGTTGGTCAGCCTTACTGCTTGGGGAAAATAATTGTTTTTGAGTCTGGTGGTCCTGGCGTAGACGCTAAATAACCACCTTCCTGATGGGAGTGGGGCAAACAGTCCATGAACAAGGTGGATGGAGTCCTTCATGATGTTACTGGCCTTCTTCCGGCATCTTTCTGTAAGTATATCTTTGACGGCAGGTAGGCTGGTGCTGGTGATATGTTGGGTAGTTTTGTCTACCCGTTATGTTCCTGGCCGCTGCAGTGCAGTTTCCATACCTTGGAGTGATGCAGCATGATAGGATGCTCTCTACTGCGTATCTGTAGAATGATGTGAGTACAGATGTGCATAGTCCAGCTCTCTTCAGCCTCCTCAGAAAGTAGAGGCATTGATGAGCTTTCCTGATTGTGTGAAATATGTTCTGGGACCATGACAAATTGTACGAGGTGTGCACTCCCAGGAGTTTGAAACTGCTCACAGATTCCACTGCTATTTGGCAGATGTGAAAAGTGGTGAGAGTTCTGAAGTCGATAACCATCTAACCATCTCCTTTGTCTTGTTTCGAGGAAGAGGTTATTTGCTTGGCTCCAGGCTTCGAGCTCACAATGAAGCAGCTGAAAGTGATAGGCTTCGAACAATGGGATGATTGGCCTCCACCAAACACAACTAATTCCCTCTGTGCAATTACTAGAATGTTTGAACTTCAATGCCCAGTAATTTTTGTTTTACCAGGCAACCATCATGCCACACTTAATCAATTGTTACCTCGAAGTCAACAGCACTCACTTTTATCTCTCCTAGGACAAAAGGCTGAGCTCCAGAGCCCAATGGCCCTGGCAAAAGCAAAGCTGCACCTGGGCTATTAGTGAACACATGCCACTGTTCATCTTCCATCACCTTCTCGAAGATTGACAGCATACTGATTTATTTTAGTTTTTACCTTATTTAGAGATACAGCATGGAACCGGCCCTTTAAATCGAACGAGCCGCACCGCCCAGCAACCCCTGATTTAACCCTAGCCTAATCACAGGACAATTTACAATGACTAATTAACCTAGTAACCTGTCTGTCTTTGGTCAGTGGGAGGAAACCGGAGGAACTGGAGGAAACCCATGCACTTCACGGCAAAGATATGCAAACCTCTTACAGATGGTTTTGGAATTGAACTCTGAACTCTGACACCCCAAGCTGTAGTGACATCACGTTAACCTCTATGCAATCATGATTGGGCAATAAGTAGTTAAATTACATTCAACTGTGTTTGGATTGGACCCTGCTGTGTGTGAACTGGATATACCTGGCAAATGTTTCCATGCTGTTCCATAGAACCCAGTGATGCAACAATACTAACACAGTTTGGCGTGAGGAGTAGATTGCTCTGGAATGCAACTTTTCTGTACGACAGCCAGAATATGATCTGTTCCTGTATCCTTTGCTGCATGTACTGTACTCATGTCTTTCTTAATATCACACAGAATTAACTAAATCAGTTCATGGATGGCTTCTGTGAGGGCAGTGTTCTCAGGAAAACATCCAGTCTCTGTTTCTGGGTGACAACACAGTGGTTCCAATCAAAGGCAATTAAGGATGGACAAAGAAATCCTGCCGTCAACATCCAGATGCTGAAAAACGAATAAGAAAAAATATTGTGGGCCGTTCTGGTCTCCCTGCTTGAAGAAGGATTTACTTGCAATAGGGTGGCACAGTGGGGTAACAGGGTAGCGTAACAGTTAGCATGACGCTTTACAGCAGGAGCAATCGGGAGATCAGAGTTCAATTCCCAACGCTGTCTGTAAGAAGTCTGTATGTTCTCCCCGTGACCACATTGGTTTCCTCCAGGTGCTCGTGTTACCTCCCACATTCCAAAAGAAGTGCAGGTTATGACTATTACGTTTTGGGCATGCTATGTTTGCACCAGAAACTTAGCGACATGACTGCCCCCAGCACATCTTTGGACTGTGTTAGTCGCTGACACAAACAACACATTTCAGTGTATCTTTCAATGTTTTGGTGTACATGAGGCAATAAAGCTAATCCTTTGAGGGAATAAAATGAAGGTTCTCAGATTAATTCTTGAAGCTAACGAACTGACCAGTGAGGAATGTCTCTGCAAGAATGAGAGGTAATCACTACATGTTTGCAGAGTTTGGTAAGGTGATATTTGTCTTGGCTAGACTTTCTAAAGCCAAGAGTCACAACCTCAGACAAGACAGCCTTTTAGGAATAAAAAATCTTCAGTCAGATGGTGTACTAATCTTTGGGATCCTTGGCCCAAGTGGCTCCATGGCTCAACATATTCAATACAGATCAATAAATTTTCCGGTGTGAACGGAATCAAGAGCCATGAATTAGTGCACTGAGCTAAAAGATTGGCCCATGATCAGGCAAGAGGGGCAAGTATCCTACTCTTGTTTCTATTTTTTTATATCTTATCAAACACTTCAGTGACCTTTTAATTCAATAAATTATATATTCCATATTACACTGCCATTTGCATTACATTTGTAGTCAACTTCCATTTAAAGTTTACCAAGTCTTCCTGTAAAGAGTAAGATCCAGATATATATTCTGTCAGACGGTTTTCATAATGACTCATTTAACCAATGAGAATTCAAAATTCGTCTCTCTTATCCTCATGGCAACACCATTTCCCGACTTGTTGAATCTGCCTTCATGTTTATCCGAAGTGAACAAGAGCCAGCATTATTAAAGATTCCAGGAAATGCTTCTCACATTTAATTTACAGATCTTCATGGAAAAAGACTTCTTTCTCCTTTGAAGAATAGATAAAGAAGAAAAATGATGAGCATGATTGTAGTATGACTCAGTTTGGAAGAAGCCAATGGCTTAACAGCTTCGCAAGTTATACCATAATGCTGTAACACATAAGAACAGATTCTACCCATCAAATCTGCTTCATCATTTGATCATTACTTATTATTCCGCTTCAATGACATTCTCCTGCCTTCTCCTCATAACCTTTGGCACTCTCACTAATCAAAAACCTATCAACCTTTGATTTAAATCTACCCAATGACTTGGCCTCCACAGCCACTTGTGGCAAAGAATTTCACAGATTCATCACCCTCTGGCTGAAGAAATGCCTCCTCATCTCTGTTCTAAAGGGACGTCCTTTTATCCTGAGGCTGTGCCCGCTGGTCCTAGACTTGTCCACTCTTGTAAACATCCTCTCTATGTTCACTCTATCCAGTTCTTTCAAGTTATTGTGAAAATTAAGTGGAAACCAGATGTCACTGTTTACAAAATTCAGCATTGCATTTTGACTGTATTTTTCTTTAATCCAGAGGTGGGAATTGAACACCTCTGTGATTCAGTTACTTTGATTTATTGTTAAAGAGACAATGGAGACAGAATTGATTAAATGTGGCTGAATGAACTTGCAACTGGGTTTACAGAATTTTTTTTCTTGTATTGCCTGCCTGAAGCTAATGACTAATTTTGCGGCATATCATCAACATATTGGTGGTGAAACAGCAGACGCTGAAAATTGATGCATAGGTGAAATTAGGCTTTAATTCTGAGATTGCAAAAGCATCAGCAGACCTCTAGGAACAAGAGTAAACCACTGAGGTCATTAAATCTGTTCTATCAATCAATCCTATTGTGATTAATTGTCGATAGGACATTGCAGTTGAAAAGTGGAGAATTATTGATCCAATTATTTGGGTGCTGGTCAGACCACACCGAGAGTAAAAAGTAGTTTTGGTCTACTTAATTAAGAAACAATAAGCTAAAAATGGAAGCAGTCCAGAGGGGATTCACTCGGCTAATTCCTGAGACCATAAAACATAAAAGATAGGAGCAGAATTAGGCCATTCACCTCATTGGGGCTGCTCTGCTGTTCAATAATGGCTGGATTATTATCCCTCTCAACCTCATTTTCCAGCCTTCTCTTTGAAACCCTTACTAATCAAGAACGTATCAACCTTTGCTTTAAATATACCCAGTGACTTGGCCTCCACAGATTCGCCACCCCCTGGTTAAGGGACATCTTTGTATTCTGAGGCTGTGTCCTCTGGTCCTAGACTTTCTCACTATTGGAAGCATCCTCTCCGCATCAATTCTATCTAGGCTTTTCAATATTCAATAGGTTTCAATGAGATCCCTACCCTCCCATCCTCATCCTACTAAACTCCAGTGAGTATATACCCAGAGCCATCAAAAGCTCCTCATACTTTAACCCTTCCATTCCTGGAATCATTGTTATGAGCCTCGTTTGAGCCTTCTCAAATGCCAGTGTACCCTTTCTTAGATAAGGGGCTCAAAATGTGAAGCTTGTACGATCACGAATTTTAAAGAAATGTTTGTTTGGTCAAGCAACATCTATGGAGGGGAATCTATCACTTCCCAGATTCTGACTTCATCCCACCCCTCCACTGACCCACCTTTCTCCCTATGTGATCTCACCTACCACTTGTCAACTTATACTTCTCCCCCTCCCACCTTCTTATTCTGGCTCCTGCCCCCTTCCTGATAAAGAATCTCAGTCTGAAACATCGACTGTTTAATTCCCCATAGATGCTGCCTCATTTGCTGAATTCCTGCAGCATTTTGTGTGTGTTGCTCAAGATTTCATGAGCCTCCTTCATGATTTTTTTAAAATCGCAATTGAGATTTAAAAGGCAGAGCTTCACAACAATTTCTCCGAGTTGAGGAGTGACTAATCAACAAGAGGGATTCATTAGAAAGGGACAATAAAAATAACTCAAGTACAAGCAGAGCGGCCATCCTTTTGAGTGTGCATGTTTTAGAGTGACTTGGACAAGATCAGGCTTGGGTGAGGTAAAGTACTTGGTAAGTTTCTCTCTCGCTGTTCTTATTTGTTCATTCCTCATCAGTTAGAGCATAGTAGTTCAGTGAAAATTGCTCCGGGACAGTGTATTGTACTGTGTGTGTGGAATGTGGGACATCTGCACCAGGTGTACTGAGCTGCAGCTCCTCAGGGAACGTATTAAGGAACTGGAGCTTCAGCTCGATGAGCTTCAGTTCATACGGGAGACTGAGGAGATGGTAAATAGGCGCTACAAGGAGGTAGTCATCCCTAGGTTGCAGGAGGGAAAAAACCTGGTGATTGTCAGAGAAGGAAGGGAAGTGCACCACCGGTGCAGAGTACACCTGTGGCTGTTCCCCTCAATACTAAAAGTACACAACTTTAAATACTATTGAGGGGGATGACCTACCGGAGGGAACCTCAGTAACCGGATCACTGGTGCTGTGGCTCAGAACAGCAGAGGGGTGAAGAGGACTGCAGTGTTGATCGGAAATTCCATAGTCACAGGAACAGAGGCGAGAGTCTGTGGGTGCAATAGAAATACCCAGATGGAATGCTGCCTCCCTGGTGCCAGGATCAGACGTCTCAGATTGTGTCCATGGCATTCTCAGGGGTGAGGGTGAGCAGCCAGAAGTCTCAGTACATATTGGCACCAATGACAAAGTGAGGAGGTCCTGAAAAGAGAATTTAGGGAGGTAGGTAGGAAGTTGAAAAACAGGACTCCAAGGTAGTAATCAGTAATGGTAAGAATAGAATGATATGGCAGTTGAATGCATGGTTGCAGAACTGGTGCAGGGGGCAGGGGTTCAGATTTATCGATCATTAGGAACTCTTCTGGGGAAGGTATGACTTGTACAAAAGGAAAGGTTTACAGCTGAACGCAAGGGGGACCAATAATCTTGCGGGCAGGTTGGTTAGAGTTGTTCAAGAGGGTTTAAACTAATTTGGCAGGGGGTCAGAACTGGAATGATAGGGCTGAAGATGAGGTGGTTGGGTTACAAACAAAGGCAATGGGTACTGAGACTCCCAGCAAGGAGAGGCTGATGGTAGAGCAAAATTGCAGTCAACAGGATGAGTTACAATGTAAATGGTGGACAAAATTGAAAAGGGTGAATACAGGACAGAATGTGTTGTATGTGAATGAGCACAATATATGGAATAAGGTAGGTGAATTTGTAGCACAGCTACAGATTGGCATGTATGATGTTGAAGGCATCACTCAATCATGGCTGAAAGAAGGTTATAGCTGGGACCTTAATGTCCAAGGATACACATTGTGTCAAAAGGACAGGCAGGAAGGCAGAGGGAGTGGTGTTGCTCTTTTGGTAAAAAATGAAATCAAATCAGTAGGAAGAGGTGACATAGGGTCGGAAGGTGTTGAATCATTGTGGATAGAGCTAAGGAACTGGAAGGGTAAAAAGACCATGATGGGAATTGTATAGAGACCCCCAAACAGTAGTAAGGATGTGGTCTACAAATTACAACAGGAGAAAGAAAATGCATGCCAAAACGGCAATGTTACAATAGTCATTGAGGATTTCAGTCTGCTGGTATATTGGGAAAATCAGGTTGCTGCTGGAACCCAAGAGGGGGAATTTCTAGAATGCCTACAAGATGGCTTTTTAGAACAGATCATGGTTGAGCCCACTGGGGGATCAGTAATTCAGGACTGGGTGTTGTGCAATGAACCAGAATTGATTAGAGAATTTAAGGTAAAAGAACCCTTCAGGGCAAGTGATCATAATATGATCGAATTCACCCTAAAATTTAAGGAGAAGCTAAAATCAGATGCATCAGTATTAAATGAATAAAGGCATCTGTTAGTCTTGTGACACCATGGATCTGCGCCTGGAAAGTCTTCACTCTCCAGGGCGCAGACCTGGGCGAGGTTGTATGGAAGACTGGCAATTGCCCATGCTGCAAGTCTCCCCTCTCCACGACACTAATGTTGTCCAAGGGAAGGGCATTAGGACCCATAAAGCTTGGCACCAGTGTCGCCACAGAGCACTTTGTGATTACTGTGTAATGCAGCATCAGTATTACAGTCGAGTAAAGAGAATTACAGAGACATTGGAGAGCAGTTGGCCAGAACTGATTGGAAAAGAACACTGGCAAGGATGACGGCAGAGCAGCAATGGCTGGAGTTTCTAGAAGCGATTCGGAACGGACAGGATAGATACATCCCAAAGTGGGAGAAGTATTCTAAAGACAAGGTGACACAACCGTGGCTAACAAGAGGCGTCAAAGCCAACATAAAAACTAAAGAGAACTAAAAGAGACTATAATAGAGCAAAAATCAGTGGAAAATTAGAGGATTGAGAAGCTTTTAAAATCCAACAGAAGGCAACTAAAAAGTCATTAAGAAGGTAAAGATGAAATACAAAAATAAGCTAGACAATAGTATTAAAGAGGATACCAAAAGTTTCTTCATATACATAAAGTGTAAAAGAGAGGCAAGAGTGGATGTCGGACCACTGGAAAACAATGCCGGAGAGGCAGTAATGAGGTCAAGGAAATGGTAGATAAACTGAATAAATAATTTGCAGCCAACTTCTCTGTGAAAGACACTAGCAGTATGCCGTAAATTCCAGTGTCGGGGGCATGAGGTGTGTGAAGTTACCATAACTACAGAAAAGGTTCTTGGGAAATTGAAAGGTCTGAAGGTAGTTAAGTCACCTAGACTAGATGGCGTGTACCCCAAGGTTCCAGAAGACAGGAAAATTGCAAATGTCACTCCACTCTTCAAGAAGGGAGAGAGGCAGAAGAAAGGAAACTATAGGACAGTTAGTCTAAACACAGTGGTTGTGAAGATGTTAGAGTTGATTGTTAAGAATGTAGTTTCTAGGTACTTAGAAGCAAATGATAAAATAAGCCGTGGAGAGCATGGTTCCCTCAAGAGTTTGACAGAGCTGTTGGAATTCTTTGAAGAAATAACAAGCAGGGTAGACAAAGGAGAATCATTTGATGTTGTGTACTTGGATTTTCAGAAGGCCTTTGACAAGGTGCCACACATGAGGCTGCTTAACAAACTATGAGCCCATGATATTACAGGAAAGATTCTAGTATGGATAAAGCAGTAGCTGATTGGCAGGAGGCAAAGAGTGGGAATAAAGGGAGCTTTTTCTGGTTAGCTGCCAGTGACTAATGGTGTTCCACAGGGATCTGTGTTGGGACTGATGCTTTTTACGTTATATGTCAATGACGGAATTCTTGGCTTTGTTGCAAAGTTTGCAGACGATATGAAGATAGGTGGAGGAGCAGTAGTTTTGAGTAAGTAGAGAGGCTACAGAAAGACTTAGACAGATTAGGAGAATGAGCAAATAAGTGACAGGTGGAATACAGTGCCAGGAAGTGTATGGTCATGCACTTTGGAAGAAGAAATGAAAGGGTTGATTATTTTATAAATGGAAAGCAAATGTAAAAATCTGAAGCACAAAGGGACTTGGGAGTCCTTGTGCAGGATTCTCTAAAGGTTAATTTGCAGGTTGAGTGTATGGTAAGGAAGGCAAATGCAATGTTAGCATTGATTTCCAGAGGGCTAGAATATAAAAGCAAGGATGTAATGTTGGGACTTTATAAAGCACTGGTGAGGGCTTACTTGAAGAGATTTTGGGCCCCTTATCTTAGAAAGGATGTGCTGAAGCTGGAGAGGTTTCAAAGATGGTTCACGAAAATGATTCTAGGATTAAATGGCTTGTCATATGAAAAGCATTTGATGGCTCTGGACCTGTATTCACCGGAATTCAGAAGAATGAGGGGTGACCTAATCAAATCCTTTCAAATGGTGAAAGGCCTTGATAGTGTAGATGTGGAAAGGATGTTTCCTATGGTAGAAGAGTCTAAGGCGAAAGGCCTCAGAATAGAGGGGTGTCCTTTTAGAATGGAGATGAGGAGGAATTTCTTTAGCCAGTGGTTGGTGAATCTGTGGAATTCGTTGCTACAGGCAGATGTGGAGGCCAAGTCTTTGTGTATACTTAAGGCAGAGGTTGATAGAGTCTTGATTAGTCAAGGCATGAAGGGATACGAGGAGAAGGCAGGGGATTGGGGCCAAGAGGGAAAATGGATCAGCGATGATGAAATAGTGGAGGAGAATCAATGAGCTAAGTGGCCTAATTATGCTCCTATATCTTATGGTCTTATGGTCTTATTTCCAGCTTCTGCAAAACTTCTTACTATATGTTTAAAGTTAGATTGTTTTTTTAAGTCAGAACAAGCCGTCATCAAATTGAAACTCATAGGACCCCAAGGTGCATGGCAGGGGTGATACAGAGATGTTTCCACTAGTGGGAGGGCCTCACACAGCGAGACATACACTCAGTGGCCACTTTATTAGGTGCACTTGTACACCTGCTTGTTAATACAAATATCTAATCTGCCCATCGTGTGGCAGCAACTCAATGCATAAAAGCATGCAGATATGGTCAGGAGGTTCAGTTGTTGTTCAGACTAGACATCAGAATGGGGAAGAAATGTCATCTAAGTGACTTTGACTATGGAATGATTCTTGTTGTCAGATGGGGTGCTTTGAGTATCTCAGAAACTGCTGAACTCTTGTGATTTTCATGCACAGCGGTGTCTAGGGTTTACAGGGAATGGTGTGATGAGCAAAAAAAATCCAGTCAGTGAGAGTTCTGAGGGTGAAAATGCTTTGTTAATGAGAGAGGTCAAAGGAGAATGGCCAGACTGGTTCAAACTAACAGGAAGGTGACAGTAACTCAAATAATCATATGTTATAACAGTGGTGTGCAGAAGAGCATTCTTGAATGCACAACCTGTCAAGCCTCTAACTGGATGGGCTACAGCCACAGAAGACCATGATCATACACTAGGTGGCCACTTTATTAGGTACAGGAGGTATCTAATAAAGTGCCTACTGCGTGTATTTAACAGCTAATTAAAACAGAGTGATGTGGAAAGTTCCTCTGGTGAATTTCTGGCACTGTCTATGCTGAGGGTTATGACATCTGGTTTAGTTGAAGCATGAGAAGGAGAGATGGATAAGTTTTTGAAAAATTGGGGAATAAACAGCATTGTTGAAATGACATAAAAGGGAAGTTGAAGCCTGGGGTAGACCAGCTATGATCATGTTGAATGGTTGGGCAGGCCTGAGAATTCTATTTCTTTTCTCTTGTTTTCTTGCACTTCAGCCCTATTGATCTATATCTCTTGATGCCGTTACCAAACAATATCTATTGATCTCAGTCTTTTTGTTGTCTTAGCATCTACAAATGTTTGAGGGAGTGAGTTCCAAACTTCCAGTATCCTGTGCTTTTATCTTTGCTGTGCAGACTTGGATCAAGTATCCTAAGTTCCGATGAAGGAGTTTAAGGTCTTAGGATCCCTAAGTTGGTTTAAGAGAAACAAATATTGTTTCTTCTGCTGTTATTCTTCAACAGAGTAACACTTGGGCTAAAAACCTCTGAAAGGATAGATGTCTATAACAAGTAAGTGGAAGCAATCAAGAATACGGGGCTGATTTCATCTGCTCCAGTCGCACTGTCTTCACATGAGTTGTGACTGAAGCCTGAAAAGATAAGTAGATCTTTATATTCTACCTTTCTCTGGGACCAGGAGGAGCAGGAGTTTAGGCTTCCTGATCCATCCCACTTGCCAGATCACAAGTCATTCCCGAGCCTCCTCCCAACTCCTTCCTGAATATCACGGACCATTTCTTCAGAACTTTATGCTCCTACTGCTGATGTCTGCCATTTCACACTGGATTTGGGTGGAAAGAAGTTCCAGAGGTGAAAATCTCAGTTCATCCAGTGTCCTCGGCCCAGGCTCACAAGATTCTCACCAACAATAAAATTCAATTGAACCATATTAAAGTCATCTTTTTTGATTTTTTGCAGATTATATTTATCAAAAGCACAACCTTTAACATACAAATGTAATATCTGAAACATTTTGGTCACTGTTTACTCACTTACAAGCCTGATTGACATAGTAGTATTGTAGATAATATATCTGGGCAGTAATCATGTTGTCAAGGTTTGAGTGCATACCACTTGGCTTTTGACTTAGGGTTTATTTTCATTCTTAAAAGATGAGTGATGTTGGCAAACTAGGCAGGGATATGTTGCATTTCTGAAATTGACAAACACACATACCGGAAACGTGCTGTAAATTATGATGACAGCAGCTTGCAAAAATAGATTGTTTAATCTTGTGTGGTGTAAAGCCCGTCTTTGGTGAAGTACAAAGCATTAATCTAGCAAATGATAGAACGTAAAACATAGAACAGTACAGCACAGGAACAAGCACTTCAGCCCACAATCCCTGTACAGTGTGCTGAGCATGATGCCAAATTAAATAAAATCTCTTCTACCTACATAGGTATCAATCCATATCCGTCCATTTCTTGTACATTCATGCGTCTTTCTAAAATGCCACTGTTGTATCTGCTTCCCACACTACCCCTGGCAGCCTGTTCCAGGCATCTACTGCTTTTCACCCACCCCCTCCCCACCTTAAATACTTGACATACATCAGTTATTTGAAATTTCTTCTCCCGGGGGAATAAGTTCTGACTGCCTGCCCACTTTGTGCTTCTCATAATTTTATAAACTTCTATCAGATCTCCCCTCAGCTTCCGATACTCCAGAGAAAATAATCCAAGTTTGCCTAACCTCTCCTTACAGCTCATACCCACTAGTCTAGGCAGCATCCTAGTAAGCCTCATCTGTACTCTTTGCAGAGCTTCCAGATCCTTCCTTTATTGAGATGAGCAGAAATTAACACAATACTCAAAGGCAGGCTAATCAAAGTCTTATATACTGTAGATGTAACATGACTTCCTGACTCTTATACTCAGTGCCCTGACCAATGAAGGCAAGCATGCTATTTGCCTTCTTTACCACCCTATCTACTTGAGTGACCACTTTCAGGAAGCTGTGGACTTGTACCCCAAGATCTCTCTGTACCTCAATGCTGTTAAAGGTCCTGCCATTAACTGTATACTTTCCTTTTATATTTGATCTCCCAAAGTGCAACAATACACATTTGCTTCAATAAAACTTGATCTGCTATTTCTCCATCTATATTTGTAACCGACTTATATTCTGCTGTATCCTTTGACAACCTTCTTCACTGTCCACTGTTCACTACAATCTCTGTGTCATCTGCAAACTTGCTAATGCAGCCATATGCATTTTCATCTGTTATTTATAAATATATTACAAACAACAGAGGTTCCAACACTGATCCCTGTACAACACTACTGATCACAGGCCTTCAACTAGACTAATACCCTTCCACCACTAATCAATGTCTTCCATGGACAAGCCAAACCTGAATCCAAACTACCAACGTGCCATCAACCCCATACATCTTCATTTTCTAAATCAGCCTACCATATGGAACTTTGTCAAAACTTTGCTAAAGTCCAAGTACAAAATATCTATTGCCCAACCCTCATCAATTAACTTAATTACCCCAAGACCCTTCATAAGGACATTTCATGGCACATTTTGGCTTGAGTTTATTTCTGTTTTCTTTTTGTTACATAAGAGCCCTGTATAATATGTCAGATTGGTAACATAATACTAGCCTATAACCTCCGGAGTTCCCTCCCTAAACCTCTCCTCTTCCTTCCTCCTTTAATACACTAACTTTTTGACTGAACTTTTTGTTACCTGCTTTACTATTTTTTTTGTCTGGCTCAGTATCAGATGGAATTGAATAACATTCCTGTAGAGAATCTTGGCATTCTTTACATTCTAAGTACACTCATTGGTAGGAGTGAACATAATGCCAAGTTGTTTATTACTCCAAAGTGCAGCTTGAAATGAAGATACGACAGAGGATATCTATTTGTATTATCAGGCACTGAAAATTGGCTTCAAAATTAGGACATACAATGCTGTTCATTATTAGTTACTATACTCATGGAAATTATTTTTTCTCTCAACAGCACATGACTGTATAAGAACATAAGAACATAACAGGAGCAGAAGTATTGAAGGCCATCCAGCCCATTGAGCCTGCTCTGCCATTCAATAAGATCATGGCTAATCTGGTTATGGACTCAGCTTCACCTACCTGCCTTTTCCCCATAACCCTTAATTCCCCTGCTATGCAAACATCTCTCTAACTGTGCCTTAAATATATTTATGAACTAGTCTGTACTTCTTTCCTGGGCAGAGTATTCCACAGAGTCACTGCTCTCTGGGAAAAACAGATCTCTTCATCTCCATTCTAAATCTATTCCCTCAAATTTTGAGGCTATGTTCCCTAAACCTAGTTTCACTCATCAGTGGAAACAACTCTTCTGCCTCTATCTTATCTGTCCTTTTCATAATTTCATATGTTTCTCTAAGATCCCTTTTCACTCTTCTGAATTCCAGCGAGTACAGTCCCAGGTGACTCAATCTCTCCTCATCGTCTCACCCTCTCACCTCTGGAATCAACCTGGAGAACCTCCTCTGCACTGCCTGCAAAACCTTCCTCAAGTAAGGAGGTGCAGTACTGCAGGTGTAAACTCACCAATACCCTGTAAAACTGCAGCATAACATCCTTACTCTTAAATTTTGGTAAATTATGACAAACTTGCCTGGTAAAACTTCCACCATTTTTTTCAGTACCCTGGACGCATCCCATCAGGATCAGGGAGCTTGTCTACCTGTAGGTACTTGAGTTTGCTCATCACTACCTGTAGTGACAGCAATCCTCATCTCTGATCTCTCTTTGGCATGTTTGACATGTTCTCCTCCATGAAGACTGAGACAAAATAGTCATTCAAGGTCTTAACCATTTCCACATTACCCAGTATTAATACTCCCTTCTCATCTTCTGAGAGGCCTACATTCACTTTAGCCGCCCTTTTTTGCTTTATATAATTATAAAAACTTTTACCGTCTGTTTTTATATTTTATCGAAGTTTACTTTCTTAATCTATCTTCATTTTTCCTTATTGCTTTCTTCGTGTTTCTTTGTTTTTTTTTAAGTTTTCTCAATCTTCCAGTTTCCCACTACTCCTGGTGACTTTGTATACATGAACTTTTGCTTTGATGCCTTCTTTTATTTCCTTTATCAAGGCTGGCTCTCCTCTCCCTTACAATCCTTGCTTTTAACTGGAATATACTTCTGTTGAGCACTGTGAACAATCTCTTTGAAAGTCTTCCACTGTTCCTCAACTGTCCCACCATATAGTCTGTGTTCCCACTCTAATGCCAGCCAGGGAATCTTCCTCTTCCCATTGTTGTCTCCCTTGTTTAAGCTAAATACAATGATTTTAGATTGAAATATTAAACCCTCCATTTGTATGAGAAATTCAATCATATTGTGATCACTCTTTTCAAGAGTGTCCCTAACTACAAGATAGTTAATTTTACCTGTCTCATTGCACAGGACCGGGTCTAAGATAGCATGTTCCCTTGTAGGTTCACTAAAATGCTGTATTCCTCGGTATACACATCACTGAAGATCTCACCTGGACTGTACACACGGGTTGTGTGGCCAAAAAAAGCACAACAGTCTCTCCTCCACCTCAGGTGACTGAAGAAGTTCAACATGAGCCCACAAATCCTAAAGGCCTACAGAGACACCATTGAGAGCATGCTGACTGGCTATATCACCACCTGGTATGGGAACTGCACTAACCTTGATCGCTGGGCACGGCAGAGCGTGGTGCCGACAGCTCAGTGCATCTGTGGATGTGAACTTCCCTCTATTGAGGACATTTACAACAGCAGGTGCATAGAGAAGTCCAGGAAGATCATCAGGGACACCAGTCACCCCAACCATAAACTGTTTCAGATGCTTCTGTCTGGCAAACAGTACTACAGCGTTAAACCAGGATCAACAGGCTACAGCTTCTTTCTACAAGCCATCAGACGTATAAATTCACATGTCTGTACATTGCGACGGAGTCATAACACAAAGATTTTTTCTCCCTCGTATTGTGGAACAGATGTAAGATTTAAATAAATTAAATTAAATTCAAGAAAACTATCAATGGATGCATTCTATGAAGTCCTCCTCAAGACTGCCTGAACCAACTTGATTTGCCCAATCTATGTACAAGTTGAAGTCCCCTGTGGCAACTGCCTGTGCCACTGTAATGTTATTATTCAGTGGCCTGTAGACAACTCCCACCAGTGATTTCTTTTCCTTTACTATTCCGAATCTCTGCTGAGATGGACTCAACATTCAGCTACTTAGGTCTTATTACATCCCTCACTACCGCCCTGACCTCATTCTTATTCCGTCCATGTTCCCTAATACCTTTGGATATTAAATTCCCAATCATCTCCACCCTGCAACCATGTTTCTGTAGTACCCACTAAATCATACATCTTTGTACTGATTTGAGACACAAGTTCACTGACCTTGTTTCGAATACTACGGGCATTCTGATAAAGGGCCCTTATACTCATTATCCTTTTAGAATTTAGTAACCTTTGTATCCTTTGTATTTGACTTTTCTGTACTCCACTCTGACTTTTTTTCTTTTCTAACTTTAGCCTCTGCATTGTTTCCTTCCGTCTTTCTGCCTGGTTTCCCATCCCCCTGCCATATTCAGTGGGTCAAATCACACCAATCTGTAAATTAGACCAAGAAATTTCAGTCACCTATCAAATGATGTCCTCAATTGGGAAGTCACAAGTAAGGGGACATAATTGCAAAATACGGGGCTGGTTGCTTAAAACTGGGGTGTGTCAAAATGTCTTCTCTCAGAGGGTAACCTGCCAAGAGTGATGGAGGCCTGATCATTTGATATGTTTAAAATGGGGAAAAAATATTTGAAAGAGAGGGGCATTGATGGTTATAGGGCACTGGAACAGAAGAGGAGCTGAGGAAAGCATGCATCAGCCATGATCAGATTGAATGGCAGGGCAGGCTTGAGGCGTCTGGGGACCTACTCCTGCTCCTTTTCTCTTGTCTTCCTGTGTTCCCCATGCAATGCTCCTTCTCCGAGGATCGTCACCTTGTCATGGTGGAGAGGCTTGTGAGTTCCTGAGATCCCAAGAGCGATGCCATCTGGAGTTAACCATCTGATGCTTAACTCCGGGCAAGGACCCTCAGGGTGGTAAGGTCAAGGGGGAGGTTCCAGAAAAAGAGCAACGCAACCAACAGTGGAGCTGGTGGAAGATGACACCTCACAACGGCAGTGAAGGCGGAGGACGGATGTAGCAGTGAGGGGTCCCCAGTCATCTGGCACTCTATGCTAGTGGACCTTGACTCCAATCTGACAAGCACTGTGTGGTGGCTGCCTATACACCAGCCTGCCTGCATTAAACAAAATCACGCACAGCCATTCTTCATCCACCCTAGCACACCAGAATACCTGGATCCTGGATCGGCTTCTACAACCACCTGAGGACCCACTAATAGACAACTCCTTAGGAGAACATTGTACTCTACTCAAACGATCGCAAGAAGCCCCTGTTGACTGTCACAGGGGAAATTAGTATGCCTTTTTCCAAACATATTGTGCCTATGATCCTGTGCTCCACCAGCAACTTGCCTACACTGGACTAGACTTAATGCAAGCCCTATTACTTGCTTGCCCAACTACAGAACACCTCCATGGTGTTAATCCACAAAGCCCACCGATCAGCCACCACCACTGCAAGCCCCTCCTCCTAGATCCCAATAAGTCCCCTAACTACTGGCCCTCTCTCTTGGTCCCATCTCCCAGATCGGTCCCTGTTCCAGTTCCTCCATACAGGAAAAGGTGTACTTCAGTCTCTGCAGCAAGAAATAAACTGAAGTTCAAAATAAATTTACTATTGAAGTTTGTACATGTCACCATATACAGCCCTAAGATTAATTTCCTTGTGGGCATACTCAGTAAATCCAACAACTATAATAGAATCAATGTAAGACCATGCCAACAGGGCACACAGTGTTCAAAAGGCAACAAATGCAAAAAGAAAGAAAAAACTGAAATAATAATAATAACAATAAATAAATATGTGCCAAATATCTAGAACAAGAGATGAAGAGTCCATAGGTTGTGGGAACATTTCAATGATGCAGCGAGTGAAGTTGAGTCAAGTTATCCCCTCTGGTTCAAGAGCCTGATGGCTGATGGATAATAACTGTTCCTGAGCCTGATGGTGTGGGTCCTGAGGCTCCTGTACCTTCTGCCTAATGGCAGCAGAGAGAAGAAAGCATAACCTAGGTGGTGGGGGGCCCTGATGTTGGATTCTGCTTTCCTGTGATAGCATTTCATATAGATGTACTCAATGGTAGGGAGGGATTTACCCGTGATGAACTGATCTGTATCCACTACATTTTGTAGGCTTTTCTGTTCAAGGGCAGTGGTGTTTCCATACCAGACTGTGATACAGTCAGTCTATATACTCTCCACCACACATCTATAGAAGTTCATCAAAGTTTTAGATGTCACACCAAATCTTCGCAAACTCCTAAGGAAGTAGAGGCATTGCTGTGCTTTCTTCATAATGGCACTTAAGTGCTGGGCCCAGGACAGATCCTCTGAAATGATAACTGAGGAATTTAAACTTGCTGACTCTCTCCACCTCCGATCCCCTGATGAGAACTGGCTAATGGACCTTCAGTTTCCTCCTCCTGAAGTCAATAATCAGCTCCTTGGTCTTGCTGACATTGAGTAAGAGGTTGCTGTTGTGGCACCACTCAGCCAGATTTTCAATCTCCCTCCTAAATGCTGATTTGTCACTACCTTTCATTTGGCCAATGACAGTGGACGGTGATTTCTGGCAGGCTTTTCCATTTTTACCAACGGCGTTTACCAACAAATAAAACAACCCTACAGCTTCCTTTTAGCTGCAGCTTAGTTTCTAGGCTGTGTGCTTTATCGTGGAAATAATAAATAAATGAACAATGCCTTTTGGAGAATTGGGACCGTATTCATTATTATCTTGTCCTTGAATACTGCATTGAATCACGTAAATGTGCATGTGAAAAGCGTATTACTGGGGATAAGATTCAATTGTCTCTTCCTCCTGGTGCTGGCCTTGTATACTCTAGAATTAATGAAAACGTGGGAGGATTACTAACAATGTGGGTCAGCAGGTAAAGAAAAGAGACTTGTTTTAGTTTCCAAGAAAATGTTGGCTGACTGCCTTTGTAATTTGTAAATGGATTTTTTTTCTTGCGTTCTAGTGGACCATCACCAACTACATTTAAGTTATTAAATCCTTCTTATTACACTTATAAAAGTACTACAGCTAAAGCTTTAGAAATGTTCGTATTTTTTCCACAGTATCATTCATCTTCCAGAGAGAGCAATGATTGCATTGCCAAGTGTCTTTACCATTGGTTTTGCTGAGAAGCTTCACGTGGTTCTGGGAAAGACCATTTTGTATAATTGCACTCATGTGATTTAATTGTCAAGATTTCAAAGTTTTCTTTTTCAGGGTAACTGGACAGAAATGAGGCTATTGTGTGGCTGGTGCATTCTTCTGTGCAGTAGTGTCATAGTCAGTTTATCCTGCTAATAGCCAGAATTCTGGATCGCTTGGAGACATGTTTGAAACCCACTGGGACTGCTGGGGAATTTAAATTCAAGTAACCAAATAAATCAGGAATTTTCAAAAATATTTGTGCCATGAAACTACCAGGTTGTTAAAAAAAAATACCAGATTCACAAAATAACCTTTTAAGAAGGGAATCTGCCATCTTTATCCAATCCAGACTGTAAGTGACTCTGCACCCATCAATGTGTTTGTTTCTTAACAGCCTCCTCCGTTCAGGGCTAATTAGGGATGGACAATAAATGATGGTATTGCCAGTAATGTTTCCTTCCTGTGAACAAAGAGGTTGCAACAAAAAACTCCACTAAACTAAAGCTAATTAGTCACAGGATGTTAACAGAGGAGACATGGCAGACGAGATGGACTGCTGCAAGATGGAAGCCAACAACAGAGAGCACATTTGAATCATGCATTTGACATAAAGGGACATTTTCAAGGCACTTAATGTAGGTGTAATTGGCCAGTAAGAATAGGAGAAGTTGTCAGGAATCACAATCTTACAAAAATGGATCTTAATGAGGTATTTAATGGATAATCAGAATCAAATTTATTATCTCTGATGTAGATTATGAGAATTTCATTATTTTGCATTACAGGGCATAGACATAAAAAACTACTATAAATTGCTAAATAGATATAGTACAATAAAACAATAAAGAGGTAGTCTTCATGGACTGTTCAGAAATCTAGGCAAAGGGAAAGAAGCTGTTCCTAAAATATTGATTAAGCGTCTTCAGGCTCCTGTACCTCCTCTCCAATGGTAGTATTGAGAAGAGGGCATGTTCCAGATGATGAGGGTCCTTGGAGATGCATTGTGCCTTCTTGGGGTATCATCTTTTGAAGATGTCTTAATGGTTGAAAGTGCTTTGCTTGTAATGGAACTGGCTGAGTCTACAAATCTCAGAAGTCTCTATCAAACTTCCATACCAGGCTGCGAAGTAACCAGTCAGGATGCTCCCTACTGTGTACAGAGATTTGCAAGAGTCTTTGGTGACATCCCAAACCTCAACTGCTCATGAAGTAGAGCCACCGGGGTCTCTTCTTCATTATTGCATCAACGTGTTGGGTCCAGGATAGATCGTCCAAGATATTGATACTTAGGAACTTGAAGCTACTCACCCTTTCCACAGCTGACCCCTCATTAAGAACTCCCAACTTCTCCTTCCTGAAGCCCACAATCAAGTCCTTAGTCTTACTGATATTGAATGTGAGGTTATTGCTGCAGTACCACTCAACCAGCTGATCTATCAACTTGAATGATGTAACTGTGGAGTACCAGAGAACACTTGGGCATCATCCTCATGCCCCCACCACCCTCCAGAACCAAGGCTCATTTTACCCTCCTACTAAGTACCCTTCCTACTTCCTTGGTCTCGATCACTGGCAATTCCATATACCACCCCTTCCTTTGATCCTTCTTTGCCTATATCCAAATTCCTTTTGCAACCATCCTGGAAAGACCTTTCTTACAGATAGTTGCACTTCAGAAATTGAAACTACATCATATCTTCCATTTACTATGGAGCATCCACAAGCACCATTCATCTGATAAAGTTGCTTCCTCCAAATTGTGTCGATCTCCTCTATAGTTCTTCTAGTCAGGTTGCTAACACCAGTGTTGATCATTCCAAGATTCTGTCGTTGGTCTTCCATTCATTGCCTTTGTGAAATCCAACTTATCTAAGGTGTTGTTTCATGTAAACTTAGGGAAAAAAAAACTCATGGTCTAACAGGCAGCAGTGATCCTGCGTGCTCCTGAGAGATGGACTACCTTAAAGAAAGGAAGCCATCAAGCAATGGAGAGCTACCACCTCTACAAAGGGAGCTACCTGCCTCTACAAAATCCTCCAGATACTTAGGCGGTATAAACAGATTGGCATGGATATCTTCTCCCAGGGCAATGTTGCCAGCATTGAACTCCTCCAATTATATGCAGCTAGCTATAATGAGCAGGCTCTGTCATTCGCCCGTCCTACATCAGACTACTTGAAAGCAGGCACTCTTTCTCAAGCTTCATGACGGTGAGAGATTACCAAGTAGATAAAAGAAACAAATCATCAATATCCTCAAAGCTTCCTTTTCACATATAACATCCCCACTGACTTCGGTGAACAGCCAACTCCTGACTGCTCAAAATAAAGAAGAACATGTGACTTGACACTAAGGCCTTGCGTCTGTTCACTTTAATAAAGGTATATAAAATGATAAGAGGCAGAGGTAGAGCGGACAGCCTGAGACTTTCTTCCTAGGGCAGAAATGGCTAATATGAGAGGGCATAATGTTAAGTTGGCTGGAGGAGAGTATAGGGGGATGTTAGAGATAAGTGATTTACACAGAGTAGGAACGCATAGAGCACTCTGGCTGGGATGGTGGTAGAGGCAGATACTGTACATTAGGGACATTTAAGAGACTTTTAGATAGGCACATGCATGAAAGTAAAATGGAAGGCCATTTGGGAGGGAAGAACTAGATTGATCTTAGAGTAGGTTAAAGGGTCCACACAACACAGTAGGCTGAAGGATCTGTCCTGTTCTATGTTCTATGAAAACACAAAAGCCCAGCACAAGTGGTGGAAGGAGCACACCACTGCCAAAACCACCCAAAATCACCCATCCTGTCAAGCACCTCCTGTGGCAGAGACAGCAGGTCCACTACTTGCCTCATCAGCCATCTAGTGTCAACAGAACTGGAGCAGAAGCAAATCAGTCTCAACTCCATAAGACAGTCAAAGAAGAAGAAGCTATCACAGTCTCCCATCACCTCCAGTATATTTCAATGTGGACTCAACAGTCCCGTGCTCGGCAATTGTCTACATCCTTAATGTGGCAGTAATCTGCCTCTTCCCTTTGTGGCCTTTACTGCTCAGGCACTGTGTGAGTCCAAACTATTTGGAGCAATAGTTTTCTGTTACAAAGTCTCATTTTATTTTTTGATGCGTTTTCCCTCTTAAAGAGCCACCAGAAAACCACCAAGGAAATCTAAGGTCGCCTGCAGAATCTGTAGGAATTGCCTAACTATTGATCATAAACTGGAACTTGAGTGGGTTTGTACAAGTATCCGGAGAAAGTAAAAAACCTTCCAGTCAAAATGATTCATAATTTAACATCGTCTTAACATTGTTCCAACTCAACACAAGCTTCCCAGAGCAAATGTTTAACACCTTAAACAGCAGAACTGATTTTAATATTTCATGCATTTTTGATTATCAGGTATCTTCTGCTGTGGTATACAAGGAAAATGTTAATGTTATTGATTCATCAGAGAAATTCACCAGCAGAGTTCCCAATAACTGGGTTATGCCTAAGCAGAGACAAATATACAATTATCTGTTCAGCCGAGAACCAGCCACAAGAAATCTGCACCAAGAGACTCGATGTTCTGTGTCCAACAGGGCAGTGTGAAGTTCTGCTGATGTTTCCACTGTGCTAGGCTCACGGGAGACAAGGAGACCCAGGGGTAGACTGGAGTCAGAAGCAAAAAAAACAGCTGCTGGATGCACTGAGCGGTTAGGCAGCATCTGTGGGGATATATGGACCAGATTTTGTATTTTATTTAGTGATACACCACGGTTACAGTCTCTCCTGCCCAATTACACCCATGTGACCAATTAACCTACTAACCTGTACGTCTTTGGAATTTGGGAGGAAACCGGAGCACTCGGAGGAAACCCACGCAGTCATGGGGAGAAGGTACAAACTCTTGGAGACTGCGGCAGAATTGCTGGTGCTGTAATAATGTTACGCTAAATGCTGTGTGTTACCCGTTCCGCCCCAAATGGTCTTCAACTAAAACATCGACTCCCTCCGCAGTCCTGGTCAATTTTAACCATAGGTCAGAAAAATCACTTGATTTATCTCACTGTTGTTGCTGTATTGCTTGGTATGTCCTGTTTTGTTGTGTTCCGCATTGTTCTGCCATTGCAGACATGCTATGTTGGCACCAGAATGTGCAGCAACACTTGCGGGAACCCCCAGCACATCCTTGGGTGTGTTGGTTGTTAACACAAATGATACATTTTACTGTCTGTTTCGATGTACATGTGATAAATAAATCTAAATCTGGGTGTTATCTAAGAATAATTACTGAAATGGAAAGAAAGAGGAAATTGGTTCTGCTACTCGTAGGAAAAAACGTATGTACTTCAGTCTTTTAAATTAATAATGTTATGAGAGCTGATTTGTCCATGTTGGGCATTCATAAACTGGGGGTGGCCAGTACTAAAAGGTATACTTTAGGCTTCAGGTTTAAAGAAGGGAATTTGAAGTACACAAACATGAGGAAATCTGCAGATGCTGGTAACTCAACCAGCGTGCCATCAGCATTTTGCGTGTGTAATTTGAAGTACACAGTGGCTTATCATGTATTATTATTCTGCTGGTCAGTCTCTCACTAAAAGTATAAAGCCAGCAATAATCCTGATCATGGCTAAACATGTATTGACATTTTACAAGCTTGTGGTTTCATAACACGTAGCGGAAATTTTATATGCACTGTGCAATAAAAATTTCCTTACAGCTGGCAACTCTGAGTTGCAGCTTGTGGGATTTTACACCCCATTCTCTGTGCATGTTGTGGAGTTCTGCATGGAGGTTTGTGTGTTTCCAACATGATAAACTGAACACAGCGAAACTGGTATCTCTCCTTCAATATTGCAGAATTAGAAGGCCCTTTGCAAATAGCATTGGAGTTAAGCACTGTTCCAGAATGGTTTAAAGGCATTCCTCATTGGTTGACTCATTCATTCTTTCTGTAATATAAGCCCTATGTTGTGGGTTGTAGGTCTTTGTGATGTGCCGAATGATGCCCAAACTCACTGCAGTTTCTTGTAGTCTTGGGCAGAGCAGATGCCGTACCAAGCCTTGATGAATCTGGATTGGATGCTTTCTGTGGGTGCATCTATAAGAATAATGATGGTCAATGAGACATGCCAAATTTCCCAAACTTTCATACAATGATACTTGTAGTAACACACACAAAATGCTGGAGGAACTCACAGTATTTTGGGCTGTAACATCAACTCTTTATTCTTCTCCAAAGATGCTGCCTGACCTGCTGAGTTCCTCCAGAATTTTGTGTGTGTTGTTCTGAATTTCCAGCATCATCAGAATGTTTTGTGATTACGGCACAGTAGCATAGCAGTTAGCACAATGCTTTACAGTACAGGTGACCCGGTTCGGTTCCTGCCACTGCCTATAAGGAGTTTGTACATTTTTTCTGTAACCGCGAGTTTCCTCCCGGTGCTTCGGTTTCTTCCCATAGTCCAAAGACGTACCAGCTGGTAGATTAATTGGTCATTGTAAATTAGGCTAGGATTAAACTGGGGAATGCTGGGTAGCGTGGCTCCAAGGGTCGGAAAGGTTTATTCCACACTGTACCTCAATATATAAATACTATAAGTAATTGAAGGCTTGTGATACCTGTCCCATCACCTGATTGATACGACATGCTTCCAAGTACAAATCTGCCCTAAAGAAGCCTCCTTAGTGAAAGATGTGTTAGAACATGCTACTTCAAGAGCTCCTGGCTGAAGAGAGATTACACAAGAGGACACATACTTTGCTGCCCGCACTTGTTTTATGCATAGTTAGCTGCATAAGTCTCAAGTGTGGTCAATTCCAAGTCACAGGACAGAAAGCAAGGTGTGTGTGTTTTAGAAAATCATAGTCTCACAACTGTAAATGAGGTCAGCAGTCTCCATGCATCGCACCATTACAAGTGCAGACAATGGGGATGTAAAATCCCAAAATTTTCAATGTTCACCGAGCTTCCGGTTGTGAGTAATATTCCACAACACAGTCACAACATGCTGGAGGAACTCAGCAGGTATATGAGGTGTTGCTCCTCCAACCTGAGTTTAGCCTCATCATGGCAGTAGAGGAGGCCATGTATGGATATATCTGAATGGGAGTGGGAAGCATAGTTGAAGTGGGTGGCTACTGGACCATGTATGGACATTCTCCGTTTAGATAGTCTCCAGCCCCTTGGTATGAACATAGAATTCTCCAACTTCCAGTAATTCCCTCCCCCTCCCTTCCCCTATCCCTATGTCACTTTGCCCCCTCCCCAAGCTACCTACCACCTCCCTCATGGTTCCACCTCCTTCTACTACCCTTTGTGTTTTCCCCTATTCTTTCTTCACCTTCCTGCCTGTCACCTCCCTTCCCCCACCCCTTTATCTTTCCCCTTACTGGTTTTTCACCTGGAACCTACCAGCCTTCTCCTTCCCACCCTCCCCTAACCTTCTTTATAGGGCCTCTGCCCCTTCCCCCTACAGTCCTGACGAAGGGTTCCAGCTCAAAACGTCGACTCATCGTTTCCACGGATGCTGCCCGACCTGCTGAGTTCCTCCAGCGTGTTGTGAGTGTTGCTTTGACCCCAGCGTCTGCAGAGTATTTTGTGTTTACGTTTCCACAACACAGTACAGGTGAGCATTCAGCATTCTGTTAGAATTTCAAGATATCTCTGCTGCCTCTGCAGGGATGAAGATTCAGCTCCTTACTGGTGGTGATAGGGATTCTAATTAAGTGGGACCACTGATGGTTCACATTACCCGACCTGACAATCTCATGATTATATGATCATATAAAATCATACAGGACAGTTTGGGTAACAGCAACCATTGCCACAAGCCTGTCATCCAAAAGGAAGTGAAACATGGGACATACTTAATGCAGGAACATACCCTTCAGCAGTAGTCCCTGGTTTAGACCTCTCTGGAAAGTAGTCAATATCCCTCAAGAAAATCTGCACAGGTCATTGACATTTTGGTCACCTATTCCGCCAGCAAGATGCAAGTGACCCAAGGAGCAATTGTGACCATGTCCCCATCCATGTGGACATCGGTTGTGTGGCTAGGCACAGCTCAAATGTCATCTAAAAATTTGCTGATGACACAACTATTGTTGGCAGAATTTCAGATGGTGGCGAGGGGGCGTACAGGAGCGAGATCGATCAGCTGGTTGAGTGGTGTCACAGCAACAATCTTGCACTCAATGTCAGTAAGACCAAGGAATGGATTGTGGACTTTAGAAAAGGTAAGACAAAGGAACACACACTAGTTTTCATTGAGGGATCAGAAGTGGAAAGGGTGAGCAGTTTCAAGCCCCTGGGTGTCAACACCTCTGAGGAACTATTCTGGGCCCAACAGATTAATGCAATTCCAAAGAAGGCATGACAGTAGCTATATTAGGAGTTTAAGGAAAATTGGTGTGACACCAAAGACACCTGCAAATTTCTACAGATGTACCGTGGAGAGTTTTCTAACTCATTGCATCGCTCTCTGGTAAGGTGGTGGGGTGGCACTGCACAGATCGGAGAAAACTGCAGAAAGTTGTAAACTCAGCCAGATCCATCATGCCCACTAGCCTCCCCAGCATCAAGGATGCGTTCAAAAGGCGATGCCTCAAAAGTTGGTAACCATTATTAAGGACCCCCATCACTCAGGACATGCCCTCTTCTCATTGCTGCCGTCAAGGTGGTAGCACAGGAGTCTGAAGACACACACTAATGTTTCAGGAACAACTTCTTCCCCTCCACCATCAGATTTCTGAATGGACAATGAACCCATGTACATTACCTCAATATTTTTCTCCTCTCTTTTTGTATTACTTATTAAGTTAAAGTTTTGTTGTATATATACTTCTTATTGTAATTTATAGTTGTTATTATTATGCATTGCAATGTACTGCTGACACAAAGCAACAATATCATGACATCTGCCAGTGATACTAGACCTGATTCTGATTCACTTCAACACCCCCTTTATAGATCTGTTCAAGGAAGAATCTAATTCCTCTCAGCAGAAGAGAAGGTTGCAAACTGGTCATCCAACAGTCAGGCAACTCATGTCATACTAATGAAAGTATGGTAAAGTCCTAAGACATACAGAGTGGACAATGAAAAGACCCAGGGGAGTATAATTACGTTTGTGAACTCATCAAAATGAACAATAACGAGTCATATTTTCTCTCATTTCAGAAGAGGATGGACATGTTGACCTGGAAATTTTACACTTAGTTAGACTTTATTTTGAACAAGCCATAACTATTTATTTGAGAATCTTGTCATAAGCAGCATTTTGCTCTAAGAGTTCTCCTGGACTGCCACCCATCAGTTCATCATTTATTGACATGTCATCTGCAACTAGGTAGACTGAAGACACAGTGACGGGAAAAGTTAAGGGGGAAACAGGGAAGACGAAATGCTATTGTGGGGTTTTATGGTGCTTTTTAAAATCCCCTTTAAATATCTTCCCAGTTTGGAACAGTCATCTAGTTGTCTTATCAACCACTAGTATTTTGAAATGACTTGAGCAATTTTCATACAGATTTGCCCCATGAACAGAATGTTCGCTCTTTTATAAAACCTGTCGGATTTGGTGAGCAGGTTGCTATGGCAACAGCATGAGTCATGCACTGGGCATCAATAAAATCCCATTTTATGTACAGTTAGGAGATTAACCAAAAAAGTCAGAGAAAATATTTCACATATGATTCCATGGGATGTGTTCATCAAGCAATTATTTTTTCTCTCCTTTAATTAAATGACATTTCCATGCAATCAGAGGTTTATAGAAATAACATAAACAAAAAAATTTGCCCAAAAGAGAAATTTGCCCAAATGAGAATTTTGTTCCATAGTCTACAACGCCCTTATGTTGAATTTGTTTATTTAGAGATACAGCACTGTAACAGGCCCTTCCAGCCCAACAAGCTCATGCCACCCATTAAACCCATGTGACCAATTAACCTACTAAGCTGTACTTCTTCGGAATGTGGGAGGAAATCAGAGCACTCGGAGGAAACCCACATGGTCACAGCAAGAACATGCAAGCTCCTTACAGACAATGGTGGAATTGAGCCTGAGTCGCTGGTGATGTAATAGCATTATGCTAACAGTTGTGCTACTATCCAAACATACCTGTTTGTTCAAAGCACCTATTGAGACCCAGGAGGGAGGGGGAGGGCTTTCTTTGTTCATTGAACAATTGGCACCTTGTGATGGGTCAACACTGGTTGGAGAGGATTGGAGAGTAGGGACTTCAGGTGAACAAAGGGGCAGGCAGGAGGTTTTAGATCAGTGCTGGATGTACAGACTCCAAGAGATAGAAGTGAAGTGACTTCTCTTTTTGGCCTCAGCCTGGCAAAGAGCTATTATAACATAGTTGCATTGGGAGTGACAGACAAAGATCAATGCTCTTACCAATGTGGTTAATGTCACATACTTTGCTCCTAAAGGAGCTGCAGGAAATATCACAGGGAAATGATGACTTGAAGCAGGCATTGCATCAGAGTGTGAGCAGCTCATGACAGGAAATGCCCATTCCAATTTCCAGAGTGATGGAAGCAAGCAAGGAGCAAGAAATGGTCATTATTTCCTTTCACTCTATTCAAGTTGAACTTGCAATCACCTAGAGTTATAGAGTAATACAGCACAGGTCTTCACTCCAACTTATCTATGCAAACCAATGTGGCCATCTAAGTTACTCCCATTTGCCTGCATTTGGCCCATATCCCTTTCAAATGTCTTTAAGCATTGCAAGTCTAGATGAAGCAGACTTGCAGAGGATGTTTCCTATAGCAGGAGAGCCTAGGACCAGAGGGTAGCACCGCAGAATACAAGGATGTACCTTCAGAACAGAGTTGAGGAGAAATGTCTTTAGCCAGAGAGTGGTGAATCTGTGAAATTTGTAGCTGTGGAGGCCAAATCATTGGGTTATGGTGAAAAGGCAGGAGCATGGGGTTGAGAGGGATAATAAACAAGCCATGATGGAATGACAGAGAAAACTTGATGGGCAGTATGGACTAATCTGTTCATATGTCTTACGGGCTAAATAAACAGTGCCATAAATCATATTTCTGCTCTCCATAGTTTACTTGTTGGCTAGTCTGTGATAAGGTTAGTTATAGCAGGTAGTGTTGCTGCTCTGACTTAGATGAACAATGATAGCTTAAACAGGCAATGTTCCTGTCCATGTTCTTCAACTGCACAATAATCCACAGGAATCTCTCCAGCACTTTCACGATTTAAAAGAAAGCATAGCTATTTATCCTAAGATATTGATTTGTACATTATGCACGTGTCCATTAAACCTGCAAACCATGTTTTATCTTTTGCTTTTAAAACGTATGAAAGAAAATGAGTTAATAAAATAATGAATATTAATTTTAAAATTTATTTCCTTAGGGATCCAAGGGAGCACATGGAAATTGAGAGCCACTCTATCAAGTAACAAATATTTTACATTTGAAATCTGATAGATTTTATGAAGTTGGGGCATAATCTCCCTACATCTGTATTCAATATGCTGACTAATGACAGTCAGTATTTCATATACACAACAGATCCTGGAAATCCAAAATAACACACATAAAATGCTGGCGGAGCTCAGCAGATTAGGTAGCATCTATGGAGAAGAATAAAAGGGCAATATTTCGGGCCGAGACCCTTCATCACCCTCCATCTTTATTCCACATAAGATGCTGGAGTAACCCAGCAGGTCAGGCTGCATCTATGGAGAGAAATAAAGAATCAATATTTTGGGCCCTGACCCTTCCTGATGAGGGGTCTTTGCCTTAAATATTGACCTGTTATTCTTCTCCATAGATGCTGCCTAATCTGCTGAGCTCCTCCAGCATTTCATGTTTGTTGTTCAGTACTTCATATGCCTTCTTAGCCACATTACCTACTCCAGTGCTGTACCTTAAAGGGTCTTTCAGAGTGTAGCAGACATAGAAAGGGAATGAATTTGTGAAAAGGATTGTCTGCAATGTCTTTCTGTTGACGGAGGTGTTGACGGAGGTGAAGATGGATGTGAGGCTGAAGATGTATGTATCTTGAAGGCATGGTACAGCAGAGCCAGAATTAGTAGTGACTTGGTTAAGTGTGGATTGATTACAGAGAGCCAACATAGATTTGTAAAACCCAATACAAGGCTAACTAACATAATCAATTAGAGTAGGAGCAGACAAACCTTTTTGACAGCGTGTGGCCAAATTGGTGATAATCTTCTAAAAAATTCTCTTGCATGCCATAGTAATTTTTTCTTTCTCTGGAAAACTGTCGAAAAGCGGCACACTCTAGATGTGATTCTTTAACATATTCCCCATCACTGAGTCATTTGCTGCTTCATTTGGCGGTAAAGATAATCATTAAGTATATATTTTTATAGGTGGGGTTTAAAGAACCAAGGGGCAGTACTGCATGCCGTGTGCCAACAAAATTTTTATGCATGCAATCTTGGTCGTATGCGCCATAGGTTTGTTGCCTCAGAATTAGGGAAATGAGGTGTGTGAGCATTCAAACAATGCTGAAGAGGTGTCCAATAATAGGGTTTTCATCACGACCAAACTCCATGGAATGAAAGGGGCTAGATCAAAAAAATTGCAGGCCAGGTTGGGAAAGTGGTAAAACAAACCAATGTATATATGTGTTGTATTGTGGAATATTCTAGCAACTGGCAACACTGTGTGCATTGAAAATTTTGGGATTTTACATCCCCATTGTCTACGCGTGCAATGGTGTGATGCATGGAGACAGCTAACCTCATTTTGAACCGTAAGACTATGCTTTCCAAAACCCACATGTACAGACTGGCCTTATAATATATAAAGACAAGAGATTCTGCAGATGCTGTAAATCCAGAGCAACACACACAAAATGCTGAAGGAACTCAGCAGATCAGGCAGCATCTGTGGAGGGGAATAAACAGTCGATGTTTTGGGCCGAGACCCTTCTTCAGGACTTACAAAACGAAACAATGAGACATCTGGAGCTTTGTAAACTGAGAAATAACACCCAAAAGCAAGGAAATAATAACAAATCTTTGTAAAACAGTGTTTCAGATACAAATGGAATATTGTAACTAGTTCTGTGTGCATAATTTGAGAAAGATATAGAGGTGTGGGCATGTGGCCAAGTGGTTAAGGCATTGGACTAGTGACCTGTAGGTCGTGAGTTCAAGCCCCAGCCAAGGCAACGTGTTGTGTCCTTGAGCAAGGCACTTAATCACACAGTGCTCTGCGACGACACTGGTGCCAAGCTGTATGGGTCCTAATGCCCTTCCCTTGGACAACATTGGTGTCGTGGAGAGGGGAGACTTGCAGCATGGGCAACTGCTGGTCTTCCATACAACCTTGCCCAGGCCTGTGCCCTGGAGACTTTCCAGGCGCAGATCCATGGTCTTGCGAGACTAACGGATGCCTTAAATAGAGGTTTTAGAGAAGGTACAGGTTTCATTAAAATGATTCCAGGGCAGAGGAATACAACAGCAAGTTTGTGGTAGCTCTACTTGTAGGGGATTGGATAGAGATTTTTAAAATCATGATGGTTGTTATATTTTGTAACTCCAAAGGGAAAATACAGGAGCTGGGATGAACTTGTATACTTAGTTTTCCTCTTAGTAAGCCACTCACATATGACATGGTGGCATAATGACATATGCCATTCACATACTTCTTACATATAACCCGTAATGAATTATGTAAACAAACAATATGTTTACTATATTACTGAAATATTAAGTACACAACACAACTTCCTGCTTAGCTATAAACTCCAACTCACTATATACACACTATATAATAGAACTACTATACAGACATCCACAGCATAGTAAATTGTAAACCATCCTATTCAGGCCTAAAGATTTTATTGCTGTGGAGGATTTTTTACTCTTGTGGGATACCGTCTTTCCTAAAAAGGGGGTCACTCTGCTGGGCAGGTGAGACTTGTGGCTGTGAAACAACCACAGGTTCTGGGGCCTCCTCCGTGGTGGTTGTAGGAGTTGACTCTGGCACTGCAGGAAGTGATTCTGACGGCTCTGGACATCTTTCTTCATAATAATTGACTCTGCTCTCCTCAACTGATCGATGTGTCGTCTCCAGATGGCATTAGACACAATCTCCACTGTGTAGGAGAGTGATCCAGTTCTGTCCTTGATCTCCCCCAGTACCCACTTTTGATCACCTCTGTAATCCCTCAGCAGGACTCTTTGTCCAGGAGTGAAACATTGAACTTCCTTGTTTGAGGAGTCCTCAATTTGCCTCAGCTGTTTGTCCTGCATACCCCTTCTGAGATTGGGTTTGAGCAGATTCAAGCATGATTGCAAGGGACAACTCAGGAACAGCATAGCTGGTGGGTTGTTGGTTGTTGGTTGTAGAGTGTGCTGCATTGTGATGTGCAAGGAGGAAATTGGCGAATTTCTGATTTAATGTCAGTGTAGTGTGTTCTGCTGACATTGCTCACAGTGCATTCATTCAACTATGGACAAATCTTTCTGCCAAGTCAGTTGTACCTGGGTGGTACAGTGCAGATGTTATATGTCTTATTCCATTCATTTTCAGGAAACTGTTTCACAACAAACTGTGATCCATCATCACTGTCTAAGTGTTCTGGAACACCATTCCTTGAGAAAAGGGTTCTCAGCATATCAACAGTGTGTGAGGCTGTAGTGGAGGCTATTGGGAAATCTTCTGGCCACTTTGTAGTTGCATCCACTACCACCAAGAAATCCGTGCCCATGAATGATCCAGCAAAATCCGCACGAATCTTTGGCCAGTGAAATGCCAGCCATTCCCAGGAATGGGTGCTGCTTTTGGCATATTCTAGACATGTTGGCATCCCAAATGGTGCATGGAAAACTGCTCAACCTGTTGATCTGCTCCATGCCACCAGACAAACTTCAAGCCAACGCTTTCATTTTGACCACACCTAGATGACCAGCAGGTAAGCTCCTGCAGCAGCTCAGCTCTCAGCCTGGATGGTATAGCAACTCTCAATTCCCACATTAGCCAAACTCCATCAAGGGAAAATTCATCCTGGTGCTGATAAAAATGGGAAAATTGGAATTGCTGCTGCACATTTCAGCCATTTTGGGTTGCCTTGTAGACCTGAGACAGAGTGGGGTCTTTTCTGGACTTACCTTTGGATCACCTCTGCCGTAATAGAAAGACTTTCAATTTGCGTTAGGGAGAATATGTCAAGAAGAGTGTCCTCTTCTGTAATTTTTTCAGGTATTTCCTTTTCCAAGGGTAAACAGGACATCAGCATTTTCATGATTTCAATCTTATAATCGTGTCCTCCAAGAAACATAGCCCATATAACCATATAACATTTACATCATGGAAACAAGCCATCTTGGCCCTTCTAGTCCATGCTGAACTCTTACTCTCACCTAGTCCCACCGACCTGCACTCAGCCCACAACCCTCCATTCCTTTCCTGTCCATATATCTATCCAATTTAACTTTAAATGACAACATCGAACCTGCCTCAACCACTTCTGCTGGAAGCTCGTTCCACACAGCTTCCACTCTCTGAGTAAAGAAGTTCCCCCTCATGTTACCCCTAAACTTTTGCCCTTTAACTCTCAACTCATGTCCTCTTGTTTGAATCTCCCCCACTCTCAATGGAAAAAAGCCTATCCACGTCAACTCTATCTATCCCCCTCATAATTTTAAATACCTCTATCAAGTCCCCCCTCAATTTTCTATGCTCCAAAGAATAAAGGCCTAACTTGTTCAACCTTTCTCTGTAACTTAGGAGATGAAACCCAGGCAACATTCTAATAAATCTCCTCTGTACTCTCTCAATTTTATTGACATCTTTCCCATAATTCGGCGAACAGAACTGTACACAATACTCCAAATTTGGCCTTACCAATGTCTTGTACAATTTCAACATTACATCCTAACTCCTATATTCAATGCTCTGATTTATAAAGGCCAGCATACTGAAAGCTTTCTTCACCACCCAATCCACATGAGATTCCACCTTCAGGGAACTATGCACCATTATTCCTAGATCTCTCTGTTCTACTGCATTCTTCAATGCCCTACCATTTACCATGTGTGTCCTATTTTGATTAGTCCTACCAAAATGTAGCACCTCACATTTATCAGCATTAAACTCCATCTGCTATCTTTCAGCCCACTCTTCTAAGTGGTCTAAATCTCTCTGCAAGCTTTGAAAACCTACTTCATTATCCACAACTCCACCTATCTTAGGCTACGTCCACACTAGACCAGATAATTTTGAAAACGCCGGTTTCGAATAAAAACGACAGGCATCCACACTAGGCGTTTTTCAAAATATCTCTGTCCACACTAAAACAGATATTTGGGCGAATCTCCTCCTACTGTGCATGCACGGACACATCTACAGAAAACAAGCAAAGAGAAAACGGTATAATATTTATGTTTCCGCGGCGGCATTATGCTATTTCCATTGGTCAAAAACTAGAGTACCTACAATAACAGCGAAAGAAAGTTTTCAATAATGTCTTTGAGGAATACAAAGAAAACTGGGAAAATCAGACCGGACTTCTTCATTTAGACAGGCAACGAAGTTGAGCTGTTTCTGTGAGTTACAAACAACTACAAAGTCAGCAAAGCAGTGGAGATGTTTAATTCCAAACAAGCTATTAACGTAGACAATAAAGTAAACAATACACACACAAAGCCGTCCTCTGCCCAAGATCAACAAGATCAACAACTACAAAATGTTAAGTGGTCAACTCAACATAGAGTACCAATCCCACATCAAACCCAAACCTATTAGGAGCAGACGAGGGCACTCAACTCAGTTTGAAATACTAACTACCAAGTCAGATGTGTACAGCAATTCATTTTCCCCCGCACAATTAAAGCATGGGATAATCTTAATCCTAACACAGTCACACAACCAAACCCGATTAAATTTAAGGCAGCTTTTCTTCTTCAAAAATCTCCTTCTTAAACCCACCCTCCGCCACCTCAAGTTTAAATTCCATGCAGAATATTTTGGAAGATCAAGAACCAAGAACCAAGAGAGTGGAATCTTCTGCCGCCAGACCTGCACAGTATTTCTGACATTAATATTTTTAAAGATAGACTCAATCAAATCAATTTAGGGGATTTAGTCAAAAAAGCCCACTTTACAATTTAACTCTCAGGCCGTTCACACCGACTGCACGTTATAACAGCGGTGGTCAGTCAGCGACAGTGCCGGCTTGGAGACCCCGGGGTACAGGAGATCGAGTGTACGACCACCACAGACTGGGAGACCGGAGGGTACGGGCAGAAGAACAGAGGATGCAAACAGAGAAACCGAGGGGCCAGCTTGAAAGCCACCTCCAGTTTAAATTCCATACAGAATATTTTGGAGGATCAAGAACCAAGAGCAGCCGTCCGGCAGTGCTTGCGCAGTCCCAAGCAGAAGCAGAAAAAGCATTGTTGTTGTGGTGTTGTCATGACAACGTTTTTAAGTCTCTCCGTGTACCCTGTCCACACTACAACGCGAAACAATCGTCTTCAAATTTACACACTGTGGAGAGTGTTTTCAAAAATCTCCATTTTCGGGGGATGAAAACATCGTTTCAGTGTGGACGGAAGGTCAAAACAAAGAGAAGAAGCTTCGTTTTTAAAATTATCTGGCGTAGTGTGGACGTAAGCCTTAGTATCTGCATACTTACTCATCGAATTTACCACCCCATCATCCAGATCATTAATGTATATGACAAACAAAACAGCCATCTCAGCTACTGTTAGTGGAACACCCTTCTGTGTTTTTATTGAAGAGATTATTGGTTCACAATGTCAACTCCAAACAAGCAAAGGGCGTGAAGTGCAAAAGAACTGGTAGTTCATTTAAAGCGGAATGGTTTAATGAAACAGTAGAAACTGCTACGCCGAAAGCTCACGAAGTCAGAAATGTACAGCTATGAGAAATATTTATGTACAATACAGAAACTGATGTTACCTGCATGTATTGTCATGATGCAAAACTTGCTGGAGAATTTGTAAGCAGGAAGAAGTGGAGTGATATTTGGAAACTTGACTTTTTAAAGTGTTATTTAGCAAGCAAATCACATATGGACGGTGTATAAAAGCTCCAGTGGAAAAAATCCTTCATTAACCACTACAGGCCATACTTTGAGAGAGTGCAAATGAACAAGAGTGAAAACGATCAAACCCAGAGGAGATCAAAGCTCTTATTGACAGTGTTTTGCTAGCTGTTAAAATGAATACCTCTTTATATAAAAATTTAATGTGCGCATGTTGTCACTGGACAAAAAATTGCACAGTACAAGATCTTTACGCACACTGGTCATTACAAATTAGAAGGAACATTGATCATAATGTGTGAGTACAGTGTCTGACATCACAATTTCCCTTGTCTTTTGGAAAGCCACTTCATATTGCTTTGTCCATTGCCATTTCTTCCCCATCTGTGGTATTGATTTCAAGGGGTTGAGGTCAATAGCCAGGTTTGACAGGAAATTGTTATAGTAATTGACAAATCCTGAAAAAGACTGTAATTGTGACACATCCCTTGACCTTGGAGCATCCGCCGCTGCTTGAATTTTCTCAGCACACTTGTGTAATTCTTCTGCGTCAATGGTGTGACAACAGTAAGTGACGCTTGGTTTGAAGAATTCACATTTATTGTGCTGTGCTCTGAACCCATAATCTTCTAATCTTTTTCACACTTGTCTTGAAACTTCAGAGATTTTGCTTGTCATCCTTACCATTAACAATGATTTGTCCAAGTAACATTAAGTGCCTGGGCATCCTTGCAGCATCTGGCCCATAGCTTTCTGCCAGAGTACAGGAGCAGATGCTACTCCGAAAATACGCCTATTATAACAGTAAAGCCCTTTGTAAATTGAGAAAAAGTTTGGACTCTTCTTCGATCTTCATCTGTAGGTAGGCCTCAGCTAAGTCCACTTTGCTGAAGTGTTTCACTCCAAAGAGGTTTGAAAAGATATCCACTATCCTGGGCAGAAGGTATTGATCTACTTTCAGTACTGGGTGGATGGTGACCTTAAGATCACTACAGGTCCTGACAGACACATTCTTCTTGGCTACTGAGGCCATTGATGTTGCCCATGGGCTCCACTCAACCTTGGAAAGAACTCATTCAGCTTCCATGTGACCTAGCCTACTGGCTACTTTATCATGGATATAAAGAACCAGTCGGGCTTTGTAAAAATTGGGAGTGGCATTTTCATTTAACACTATTTTACCCTTGAAGTGTTAGAGTTTTCCAGTGCCATCCTTGAACCCTGCTGTGGCACCATCCAGTACTCAAAGCTCTCTGCTTCTTTCTTGACAGAAGAATCAACCAATTCCCTTCTACCACCACCCTCCTCTGTCCTCATCCTTAAGAATTTTTCCTTCGGTTCCTCCCACTCTCTCCAAAATTGAGGGGTAGCCATGTGCACTTGCATGAGCCCCAGCTATACCTGCCTCTTCACTGGCTCTGTTGTACAGTCCATGTTCGAAGCCTTCTCTGGTAGTACTCTCAACTCTTCCTCCACCACATTGACAACTGCATTGGCACTGCTTCATACACCCACGCTGAGCTTGTTAATTTTATTAACTTTGCATCCAACTTCCACCTTCCCCTTAAGTTGACTTGGTCCATTTCTGACACCTCTCTCTCCTTTCTCAATCTCTCTGTCTCCATCTCTGGAGACAAACTGTGAACCGCCATCTTTTATAAACCTGTCAATTCCCACTGTTATCTGACTATACCTCTTCCCACCCTGTCTCCTGTAAAAATGCTATTCCCTTTTCTCCGTTCCTTCACCTCCACCACGTCTGCTCTCAGGATGGTGCTTTTTGTTTCAGGACATCTGAGATGTCCTCCTTCTTCAAAGAACAGGGTTTCCCTCCCTCCACTATTGATGCTGCCCTCACCTGCATCTCCACCACCATTTTCCAAACATCTGTGCTCACACCATCTTCCCACCACCTTAATAGTGATAGAGCTCCTGTTGTCTTTACCCACCCCATCAGTCTCCGCATCCAAACACATTATCCTCTGCAACTTCTGCCATCTCTGAAGGATTCCAACCACTAAACATATCTTTACCTTCCCCTCCCCCCCACTTCCCTTCTCTATTCATCCCTCCTCACTAATCTCCCTCCTGGCACTTATCCCTGCAAGCATCCCAAGTGCTACACCTGCCCATTCATCTCCTCCCTCACCTCCATTCAGGACCCCAAGCAGTCCTTCCAGGTGAGGCAGCACTTGATCTGTGAATCTGCTAGGGTCATCTATTGTGTTCGATACTCCCAATGCAGCCTCATCTTCATTGGTGAAACCCATCATAAATTGGGGGACCACTTCATTGAGCACCTCTGCTCTATCTGACATAAGTGGGACTTCCCAGTGGCCAAACATTTTAACTCAGATTCCTATTCCCATTACTCCATTGTAGGGGATGTCACATGCAAATAGAGGTTGGGTCTCCAATCAAGATTTCGTTGTCTCAGCCAATCATGGCCCCAGAATGCCAGTCCTCTTGTTTTAACGACATACAAGCCCATTGTGGTTTGTTGGTTGTTGCAGTTCACTGTTTTGAACGTCATTCCCACAGGAGTTATCTTTTATCCAGTATAAATTCTTAAGTGGATAAATGCAGGTTTCAGTTTAGTATCTTTGAAATGCCATTCACACCCTTTTTGTGGAATGACTGAAAGAGCTAAGCTAGAGTCCAATTCCATTTTAGTTAATTTACTTTCTGGTGTAAGTCACATTGATTGTCAATTTTCACATTGTAAATCGCAATGCTACACTATCCTATATCACTCTCATCATTATCAGATTATTCAGCAACAGCATACAGATTAGTGTTCCTTTTGAGACTGCAACTTGACTTTTTATCTTTTTATCTTCTCTGTGCTGTCCATTTATTTTTGTCTGCCTGACATGCCCTCTATATGTATCCTACTTTGGTGCATTTTCTGCAAGTTTCACCTTTAAACCTGCAATGGTCTGTGTATGTGAGACCTTGCCACAACAATTTTTTCGGCCAAGCAGGTTTCTGCTTTGACATTGCAATTTTGTTCACACTCACTTTCATTCCTGACTGCAACTTAATTACAGCTTTGGCTGCTGTTCCATCGATACAGTGATTTCAACTGCTCTTTTAAATGTGAGTTGTGCTTCAGTTAGGAGCTGTTTTAGAATGCTTTCTTAAAATATTCCACAAACTAAACGATCTCTTGGTGCATCATTAAGCCCCTCTCTAAACTAACAATACTCAGACAATTTCTTCAATTCAGCCACCTAAGCTAAAACAGACTCCCCTTCCTTTCGATTCCACTTATGAAACATAAAGCGTTTCGGTTCTAAATGTTCCTGCATTACCTTCATGAAATCAGCAAAGCTCATTTCAGCTAGCGTGGTTGGAACAGTTAAACTTTGAAGCAAACTGTATGTTTTCCACCTTTTGCACTCAGCAACACTGGCACATACAGTATATTTTATTGGCTGTTTCATTTGCTTCAAAATACTGCGTAATTCATTCAGTATACATCCTCCAGTTATCGGTTGTACAATTGAATGCATCTATCTTTCCGATTTTGCCAGCCATTTCTGCTTTTTATTAATTAATTTATTATTATTACCCAGTACTCACTGTTTATGAACCTATAGCCATACTCACTGTTTGTTAACTTCATCCATTTGCTGCCTTTTTTAACTCAAACATCTTTCTCTCTCTTTCTCTCCTTTTTTTTTAAATTTTATTTTTATTTGGATAAGGAATTCACAAATATCATGTACTTTTTTCACACATATAACCTTTTCCATTTTTTTATATGTATAAAACTACAATTATTTATACATTCTTAAGTACACATTGAGATGATATAAAAGGAAAATAAACATTTAAGTAGATAATTATGTACTGTGGTAAATCTAACCTATTAGGCTAAGTAATGAAATTAGTTGTTAAGAAAAATGGTAATAATAGTTTCTCTCACTAATCTTTCTCTCCTTCCAAAGAAAAAACACGCTATGCATCAAGAGATATGTAGTCATCGCCGGTTCATTTTAAAACCTCCTCATCACCACTGTTATGTTTTGTAACTCCAGAAACTAATTGAAAGAAATACACAGGAACCAGGATGAACTTGTCTCCTTAGTTTTTCCTTAAGTGAAACGCTCACATATGACGTGTTGGCAAAATGATGTATGCTATTTACGTACTGTTTACATATAACCCACAATGAATTATGTAAGCAAACAAAGAATGCTTACTCAAACAATATATTTACAATATTACTCAAATATTTCTGAAATATTAAATACACTACAAATGGTGTAGGCAGATTGGATGAAGAGAAACTGATTCCATCAGGGGAGACGGGTCCAGAATTAGGGGACAGAGAATTTACGTAATTGGCAAAAGAGCCGAAAGAGCTTCAAAACTGACTTGACAATAGGAGGCAGAAGGTAATGGCTGATGGTTAGTTTAGTAATTGGAAGTCTGCAACAGTGATTTTCTGCAGAATTGTGCTGGGAGCCCTACTGTTTGTTATAGACATTACTGACTTGGAGTGATTATAGGCGATATGGTTTGTGAATTCATAAGAATTGGTGATGTTATTAATAGTAGAGAAGCTATACGGTGAAGTTGGTTTCCTTGGAATAGAGGAGGTTGAGGGAACCTGACGAAGGCATGTAGACACACACTCACCTACACATAATATGCACCCCTACCCACACACATGCACACACACACACACACACACACACAAATGAGGATAGACACAACACATCCAGCCAACTGCCAACACTTTGTCCTGCACTTCCCTACCTACTCTTTATTTCCTTCTCTCCCTCAATCTCCCCTACCCTGACTTTCCTTCCTTTAGTACCCACTTCCTTTCACTCGTCCCAAATCATTCATTTCCACTCACTTTCATCTCTTCCCTCACTCAACCACTCTTCCAATTCTCACACTCAGTCCAATCCCTCCTTGTTGCTCCACTTCCTTCTCCAAATGACTCTCCTTTCCTCGCAAACCCTATGTCCCCTCTTTCTACTCCTCTAACCCTCTGATATTCTACACCTATGTCTCAGCTCTCCTCACTCTCCACCTCTGAGAGTTTCTGTTGTTCACTCAATGCTGCCTGAAGTTGGTTCGGTGACATAAACTAGCCCAACCCTACCCCACAGCCAGGGAAGGCACATGTGGATATTCTTTTCTTACCAGCTGAAACAAGGTTAATTGTAAAGTGCCTCCCAGAATTCCACACAGACATAAACAGACCCTCCCCTGAAAAATATTGACTAGATTAGACTGACATTATAAATCCATCCCAAATCCATGCTGATTCTTTCTAATCGGTTCATTCTATGATCATAATGATTAGCTTTATTTGTCACATATAAATCAAAGCAGACAATAAAATGCACCATTTGCATCAAATCAAATTAGTGAGGACTATGCTGGGCAGCCTGCAAGTGTTGCCACACCTCCAGTACCAACATGGCATGCCTAGAACTCACTAACCCTAACCATTCATTTTGGAATGTGATAGGAAAGTCCCCAGGGCCTGACAGAATATTCCCCAGGCTGCTCCATGAGGCAAGGGAAGAGATTGCTGAGCCTTTGGATAGGATCTTTATGTCTTCATTGTCCACGGGAATGGTACCAGAGAATTGGAGGGAGGCGAATGTTGTCCCCTTGTTCAAAAAAGGTAGTAGGGATAGTCTGGGTAATTATAGACCAGTGAGCCTTACGTCTGTGGTGGGAAAGCTGTTGGAAAAGATTGTTAGAGATAGGATCTCAGGGCATTTAGAGAATCATGGTCTGATCAGGGACAGTCAGCATGGCTTTGTGAAGGGCAGATCGTGTCTAACAAGCCTGATAGAGTTCTTTGAGGAGGTGACCAGGCATATAGATGAGGGTAGCGCAGTGGATGTGATCCATATGGATTTTAGTAAGTCATTTGACAAGGTTCCACACGGTAGACTTATTCAGAAAGTCAGAAGGCATGGGATCCAGGGAAGTTTGGCCAGGTGGATTCAGAATTGGCTTGCCTGCAGAAGGCAGAGGGTGGTGGTGGAGGGAGTACATTCAGATTGAAGGATTGTGACTAGTGGTGTCCCACAAGGATCTGTTCTGGGACCTCTATTTTTCGTGATTTTTATTAACGACCCGGATGTGCGGGTGGAAGGGTGGGTTGGCAAGTTTGCAGACAACACAAAGGTTGGTGGTGTTGTGGATAGTGTAGAGGATTGTCGCAGATTGCAGAGAGACATTGACAAGATGCAGAAGTGGTCTGAGAAGTGGCAGATGGAGTTCAACCCGGAGAAGTGTGAGGTGGTACACTTTGGAAGGACAAACTCCAAGGCAGAGTACAAAGTAAATGGCAGGATACTTGGTAGTGTGGAGGAGCAGAGGGATCTGGGGGTACATGTCTATAGATCCCTGAAAGTTGCCTCACAGGTAGATAGGGTAGTTAAGAAAGCTTATGGGGTGTTAGCTTTCATAAGTCAAGGGATAGAGTTTAAGAGTTGCAAGGTAATGATGCAGCTCTATAAAACTCTGGTTAGGCCACACTTGGAGTACTGTGTCCAGTTCTGGTTGCCTCACTATAGGAAGGATGTGGAGGCATTGGAAAGGGTACTGAGGAGACTTACCAGGATGCTGCCTGGTTTAGAGAGTATGCATTATGATCAGAGATTAAGGGAGCTAGGGCTTTACTCTCTGGAGAGAAGGAGGATGAGAGGAGACATGATAGAGGTGTACAAGATATTAAGAGGAATAGATAGAGTGGACAGCCAACACCTCTTCCACAGGGCACCACTGCTCAATACAAGAGGACATGGCTTTAACGTAAGGGGTGGGAAGTTCAAGGGGGATAATAGAGGAGGTTTTTTTACTCAGAGAGTGGTTGGTGCATGGAATGCACTGCCTGAGTCAATGGTGGAGGCAGATACAGTAGTGAAATTTAAGAGACTACTAGACAGGTATATGGAGGAATTTAAGGTGGGGAGGGGGGGTTATATGGGAGGCAGGGTTTAAGGGTCAGCACAACATTGTGGACCGAAGGGCCTGTACTGTGGCTGTACTGTTCTATGTTCTATATTCTATGTTCTAAATCAGAGCACCTGGAGCACACAGTCACAGTTAAAATATACAAACTTCTTGCAGACAGCAATGGGAATTGAACCCCGATCTTACAGCTGGTGTTATAAGAGTGTTACACTAACCGCTATGCATTGTGCCACTCTGCATTTGCATTTTCCTTATCCATTCACATGATGTAAATATGGCTGACATTGTCCATTCCTAATGGTCCATGAACTGTGGAGGCAGCACAATCCCTTCATCTCTCTTCAGTATTTTCTCCAAATACTGTACCTGTCTCTTTCTTCCACACTCCTCTTTTTTTCCCACCAATCTTCAGTTAAGGATCAAGCACACAGTTGAGTTTGGTGTCACATACAGACCAGGTGAGATAAGGGTGGAATTTTCATTACGGACACCAGCAAGGCAGATGGGTTTCTACAAATACCTGATGGTTTCATGAAAGAAGTACTGAAGCTGTTTTATTTTCAGAAATATTTGCATATACATCAGCTACTGAGGTGAGAGTCAAGCATATGTTTAGGTGCCAATCTCTGACTGCTCAGCTGATAATTCATACTGATGTGCAGTCCCAGATGACAGATCCCAATAACATCTCGATAACTTATATAGAACTAACATGTCTGTAGTACCCATGAGGGAAATTTCTCACTCTCTCTGGTATTAAATAATGGAGTGACATTAGCAGTTTTTTTAATACAAGGGCACAATTATCAATCCTAGAGCGCTTTGGACAAGTATAAGAAATTGATTTTCAATCTCCTTGCCAGTTTCTTTCAATGCTCTCGGGTGAAACCCATCAGGTGCATGAGATATATCTTTCTTAAGTTAAATTATTTATTTCTTATCCTTTATTTTAACTCATATTAAGTCTATAAAGTTCTTCACATCGACTTTGAGGTTATAAAGTGGATAATGCTGAAAACGCTCAGAGATTAGGCAGCATCACAGAAACATGAACAGTGTTAACATTTGGGTTTAGGGTGAGAGGGGAAAGATTTAAATGGGATCTGGGGGGCAACTTTTCACACAGAGGGATGTGAGTATGTGGAATGAGCTGACAGAGGAAGTGGTAGAGGCAGGTACAATAATATTTAAGAAGCACTTGGATAGGTACATGGAGGAGTGAGGTTTGAAGAGATATGAGCCAAGTACAGGAAATTGGGAGAAGTTGGGTAGGCACTGGGGTCAACATAGGCTGGTTGGGTCAAAGGCCTGTATCCTTGCTCTATTGCTTTGTGACACTCTGACTTGATCTAACATCAATGCTTTTTTTAAATCAAAAATGGAAAAGATAATACAAACAAGAAAGGGAGAGCAAGGGAATAAAAGGCAAAGACTGAGACAGAAGGAAATGCAGGAGAAATTAAATAACAACAGGAATGGTAGAGCTGGTTTTAAATAGGTTGCAGGGGATGAGTTGGAAGCGAGTGGCAGGTGACTCCTGTTAGCTGGTGGAGACTGGGAGGATCCTGCATGTGCAGGCTGACAGGACCTCCACTACAGCTGGCCTCCAGCGACTCAGAATGATCTGGATGGGTCTGGTACAACTCCTCAATGAGCAATGGATCCAAAATGTGACTGGACGATACCCAAGATCTCCTTATCCTTCCCAGTCGACCAGTTACTTCACACCTCATCCATGACAACATGAATCCATCAACCAGTGAACTGTGTACACTGGACCACCTTCCACCATCCTAGGTTCTGGAGGAGCAGGCTCAGGTGGGTTGAGGGGTCCATGGACAATGGGCTTGAGGCAGGCAGGTGTGATCCTGAGTGACAGTGGCAGCTGGAAACAGTAAGTGATTGGATTTATGCGATGGGTAACCTTAAAGGAACGAACAAATTGGGGCAAAAACTTGCAGGAATCAGTGTGCAGGGGCAGATCTCGGGTGGACAGCCAGACACAGTCCTCAAGCCGGAGTAGTCTGGCTCAGTGATGACGGACGTAGGCACAGTTGGCAGTTAGGATAGCCATCCACGCCCTTGTCCAAGCCTTCTGGCATTGGAGACTCAGGGCCCTGACAGACTGGATCTCCACTGTTGGCTCCTCAGGGGAACAATGGGGGTTAATAGCCATGAAGCACTTCAAAGTGTGACATACCTGTCGCAGAGCAGCTGTGTAGATTGTGGGACAGCTTGGCCCAGAGCAGATACTTCTTCCATGTGGAAGGGTTAGAGGCGGCAAAGCATCGCAGAAACCTCTCCATTTGCTGGTTGGGTCTTTCTGACTGTCCGTTGGTCTGCAGATGAGAGCCAGAGGACAAACTCGCTGAGGTGCAGAGAAGGGAACAGAAGGCTCACCAGAAGCAGTAGATGAATTGTCCTTGGAGAAGTCGTGGAGGCGAACTACATGTTGGAGAGCCAGGTTAACCGTCTCAGCAGCTGTTGGAAATTTGGGGAGAGCAATGAAGTGGGCTGCCTTTCAGAACTGGTCCACCACTGTTATGATCACTATGGCCCCATCAGAAGAAACATAGAAAGCCTGCACCACAATACAGGCCCTTCAGCCCACAAAGCTGTGCCGAACATGTCCTTACCTTAGAAATTACTTAGGGTTACCCATAGCCCTCTATTTTTCTGAGCTCCATGTACCTGTCCAGGAGTCTCTTAAAAGACCCTATCATATCCACCTCCACCACCGTCGCCAGCAGCCCATTCCACGTACTCACCACTCTCTGCATAAAAAACTTATCCCTGACATCTACTCTGTACCTACTTCCAAGCACCTTAAAACTGTGCTCTCTCATGCTAGCCACTTCAGCCCAGGGAAAAAGCCTCTGACTATCCACATGATCAATGCCCCTCATCATCTTATACACCTCTATCAGGTCACCTCTCATCCTCCGCCACTCCAAAGAGAAAAGGCCGAATTCACTCAACCTATTCTCATAAGCCATGCTCCCCAATCCAGACAACAGCCTTGTAAATATCCTCTGCACACTTTCTATAGTTTCCATATCCTTCCTGTGGTGAGGTGACCAGAACTCAGCACAGTACTCCAAGTGGGGTCTGACCAGGGTCCTATATAGCTGCAACATTACTTCTCGGCTCCTAAACTCAATCCCACGATTGATGAAGGCCAATGCACCATATGCCTTCTTAACCACAGAGTCAACCTGCGCAGCAGCTTTAAGTGTCCTGTGGACTCAGACCCCAAGATCCCTCTGATCCTCCACACTGCCAAGAGTCATACCATTAATACAGTAGTCTGTCATCATATTTGACCTACCAAAATGAGCCACTTCACACTTATCTGGGTTGAACTCCATCTGCCACTTATCAGCCCAGTTTTGCATCCTATCAATGTCCCACTGTAACCTCTGACAGCCCTCCACACTATCGACAACCCACCCAACCTTTGTGTCATCAGCAAATTTACTAACTCATCCCTCCACTTCCTTATCCAGATCATTTATATGAATCATGAAGAGTAGGGGTCCCAGAACAGATCCCTGAGGCACTCCACTGGACACCGAACTCCATGCAGAGTATGACCTGTCTACACCACTCTTTGCCTTCTGTGGGCAAGCCAGTTCTGGATCCACAAAGGAATGTCCCCTTGGATCCCATGCCTCCTTACTTTCTCAATAAGCCTTGCATGGGGTACCTTATCAAATGCCTTGCTGAAATCCATATACACTACATCTACTGCTCTACCTTCATCAATGTGTCTAGTCACATCCTCAAAAAATTCGATCAGGCTCATAAGGCACGACCTGCCTTTGACAAAGCCATGCTGACTATTCCTAATCATATTATGCCTCTCCAAATGTTCATAAATCCTGCCTATCAGGATCTTTTCCATCAACTTACCAACCACTGAAGTAAGACTCATTGGTCTATAATTTCCTGGGCTATCTCTACTCCCTTTCTTGAATAAGGGAACAACATCCGCAAACCTCCAATCCTCCAGAACCTCTCCCATCCCCATTGATGATGCAAAGATCATCGCCAGAGGCTCCCACAGTAGCCTGGGGTACATCCCGTCCGGTCCCAGAGACTTATCCAACTTGATGCTTTCCAAAAGTTCCAGCACATCCTCTTCCTTAATATCTACATGCTCAAGCTGTTCAGTCCACTGTAAGTCATCCCTACAATCGCCAAGATCCTTTTCCATAGTGAATGCCAAAGCAAAGTATTCATTAAGTACCTCTGCCATCTCCTCTGGTTCCATACACACTTTTCCACTGTCACACTTGATCGGTCCTATTCTCTCACGTCTTATCCTCTTGCTCTTCACATACTTGTAGAATGCCTTGGGGTTCCCTTCTCATGGCCCCTTCTGGCTCTCCTAATTTCATTCTTAAGCTCCTTCCTGCTAGTCTTATAATCTTCTAGATCTCTATCATTACCTAGTTTTTTGAACCTTTCGTAAGCTTTTCTTTTCTTCTTAACTAGATTCACAACAGCTTTTGTTCACCACAGTTCCTGCATCCTACCATCCTTTCCCTGTCTCATTGGAACATACTTATGCAGAACTCCACACAAATATCCCCTGAACATTTGCCACATTTCTTCTGTACATTTCCCTGGGAACAACTGTTCCCAATTTATGCTTCCAAGTTCCAGCCTGATAGCCTCATATTTCCCCTTACTCTAACTAAATGCTTTCCTAACTTGTCGGGTCCTATCCCTCGCCAATGCTGTAGTAAAGGAGATAGAATTGTGATCACTATCTCCAAAATGCTCTCCCACTGAGAGATCTGACACTTGACCAGATTGATTTTCCAATACCAGATCAAGTACAGCCTCTTCTCTTGTAGGCTTATCTACATATTGTGTCAAGAAACCTCCCTGAACACACCTAACAAACTCCACCCCATCTAAAGCCCTCGGTCTCGGGACATGCCAATCGATATCTGGGACATTAAAATCTCCCACCACCACAATCCTGTTATTATCACAACTTTGGAGAATCTGTCTCCTTATCTGCTTCTAGATGTCCCTGTTACTATTGGGTGGTCTATAAGAAACACCCAGTAGAGCTATTGACCCCTTCCTGTTCCTGACTTCCACTCACAGAGACTCCATAGACAATCCCTCCATGATTTCCTCATTTTCTGCAGCTATGACACTATCTCTGATCAAGTGCCATGCCCCCACCTCTTTTGCCTCCCTCCCTGTCCTTTCTGAAACACCTAAAGCCTGGCACTCAAAGTAACCATTCCTGCCCCTGAGCCATCCAAGAAGGTGATAGAATTCATGTTGATGTGAATTCATGGGGATCAAGGGACCGATCGGGGCTGCAGGAACCCAGAGGGTCACTGGTTGGAGGAAATAGACTGGACAGATTGAGGGCAGGCAGTGACTAGCTGATGTACATCTGCGTTCATGGTAGGCCACCAGAACTGGTGTCACAGAAAACGCAGAGTCCATTGTGCATCTGGATAGCCAGAGAGGAGTGAGCACTGGACTCACTGGAGCGCCTCAGAGCTCCCAGCCACCAGCTTGTACATGTGGTTGTCAGGTGTGTCAGCCAGAGCAGACTCGTGCTGCTGGTCCCGGCGGATCTGGTTCTCAACATCCCGGGTGATCGATCCGAGGATGGAGTGAAGGAAGGACTGAGGGTCGATCTCCATTTTCAGCTGGGTCAAACTATCATGACAGTGTGAGTTAGGCTATGGTGCTGGAACGAAGGGCCAGGAGAGCTTCCCAGGTAGAAGCGGTGGTGCCACTTCCCGGACACAGTGGGAACTTAAAGCGCGGATGATTGGCGGCTCTGTAATAAGCACATGTGTTGTTTCTCCACCGATGCTCACATTGGTGGATTAAGGGAGCTCTCCATATATGCATGGGTTCTGGAGGTATTACAGCCTGAGATGGTTCTGGGAACTGAACTGGGGTTCTGGCTGATAATCTGGAGGTTGTTCCATAAGATGCTTGCCAATTCAGAGGGCCAGAGTGATGAGGCTTTCGAGGGCAGTGGGCATCTCTTGGGTAGACAGTTCACCTTTCAGGCACTCTGAGAAAGCGTGATAATAAGGGGCCAGTAAAGCTTCTGCATTCCTGCCGCGAGAGTACTGAGTTACATGGCGTAATCCAGCACTTAGTGTGAGCCATGATGCAGGAGGTATCCAATCTGCTACCCCGTCCCCCTCCGTTTCCCAGATAGTCGAAAACCTGAATTCTCAGCGGTGAATTCCTCCTATTTATTGCTGGTGGTGCTTTTATTGTCCCAATTAGCAGCAGCCCAGCTCAGAGCTTTCACAGTCAGGAGAGAGATGACAAAGGTATTCTTGGCTCAGTGTGCAGAATACAGAGATGGCTGGAGCTCAAAGTGTAACACGCACTGTTGTGGAAACGGGTCGGGGATCTATCAAAGTGTTCAGGCACCAGAATCTGGGCTCAGAGGGGAGAAGGTTGACTGGCACAGGGTTGCTGAATGGAGATAGAGAGTTGGAAGAGAGTGGCAAGCAGATGGCCATTGGTTTCTTGCAGCTTTTGGATTGTGTGCTCATATCGACAGATGACTTCCTTCAGGCGAGTAAACTTTGCTGGGTCAATCGCTGGTTCGCCCAACCAGTCAGGAAATGTAGAGGAGGCTTGACTCAAAATCAAAGAAGCAGAGAATATTTAGTGGAGAGCAATAACTTTTATAATTAATTGCAAAATAACAAGCCACAAGAGGCCACAAAACAAGTGAAAACTGATAACACAACAAGGTAACAAGGTAACTAAATGTTCAGAGCAAATGGTTGAGGCTAGCTGGTTCGTATGAGTAAAAAAGGATTGTAGATGAGAGCTGGGTTTAAATAGGTTGCAGGCGATGAGTTAGAAACAAGTGGCAGGTAATTTCTATTGGCTGGGTGGAGACGGGGAGGAGCCAGCATGTGCAGGTCTGACAGATAAACAGTAGAAGCTGGAAACATAGTGGTATAGAGTAATAAACATGGAAACAGGCCTTGCAGCCCAAAATCCATGTCAACCAAGATGTTCCCCTAATCAAGTCCCATCTGTGGCTGAAGGGCCTGTATTGTGCTGTAGGTTTTCTATGTTTCATTTGCCTGCATTTGGCCCATAACATTCCAACTGTCCCCGACCTATAAACACATCCAAGTGTCTTTTCAACATGAAATCAAAGGACTGTAATTGATCACTGAATTCAGTAGTGAGCCCAGAAGGCTACTTGGCAGTTGTGGTGCTGTTTATGTCGGGCTTTATTGAAGCAGTGTAAGGGGCTGAAGTCTGAGTTCAGACTTGGAGGGGATAGAAAAGTAAAACTATTGACAAGTGGGATCTTGGAACATGTTTGTGGACTGAACAGAGGAATTCTGGGAAGCAGTGACCCATTGGTTGTAGACGTCCTTGGTATTATGCCCCTTCCTTTACGATGAGAATGGACATAGACCAGTAATTTAACGTGTTGCATTCCCTTATTTCCACTGCATTTAAGAAATAGCAAACATAATGATTCAGGTGCTAAAAATAAATAGGTTGCAAGTGGCCTTTTTAGAATTTGACCTGTCATTTCCAAAAAAGTTGACACCTCTTGGGTTATACATTATTGTCTTTGGAAAAATTGTTTTGCTGCTTGAACATTCCATTGGTGAAAGAAAAAATACCTCCCTTCATTCAAGCCAAACGTAAGGAGATATGAGGACAGCTCATCCACACCTTGTGATCAAATCAACAATAGTTTCCATTGGATTTGGATTTAAGGTTCTATTGAGTGGAAGAAGGGTGCACAATATCAAATCCATTCACAGAAAAATTTTCTTCACAAGAGGTAAAACATAGATGATGTAATTTTTATAGCGTGTGTTTTAGTTGTTTGTTCAGGTGCACAGTTGAATATTTATTAAAAATCAAAGATTTATTTTTCACATTGCACCCAATGGCCTCATTGACTCTTTTGGATCAATATCTTAACAATATGGCTCTGTGTGTTTGTGAGTGTGGGCATGGACGTGGGTGGGGTTGTGTGTGAGCATGTGTGTGTGCATAACAGTCTTCGCACAAACTCTACAGTGATAGTATTCAGGGAAATCACTGAAGAAACCTAAGCAATGGCAAGCTTTTGTTCCTCCGCCTTTGTGTTTAAAATCCATCTTATTCTCACTAGAACTCTCCTAACTCAAATGAACAGAAAAAATAATTCTCTTCCTTCACAGCCTGATCTTTGGTCTTTGTTCTGTAATCAGTCCCTGTCCTCCTCATGCAGCTGGGAATGTTGTGCATAGCTGGAAAAGTACAACACGACAACATAGTTACTCATGTGTTATTCTAAAAGAAGAGGAAACATCAAGGCTGAGTTTAACACAAGAGATTCTACAGATGCTGGGAATCTTGAGAGGCACACACAGAATGGGTCATCTTTGATTCTATTTAAAGATTAGCTTTATTTGTCACGTGTACGTTGAAACATCGAAGCATACAGTGAAGTGTATCATTTTCGTCAATGACCAATACAGTCCGAGGATGTTCTGGGGACAGCTGCAAATGCCACCATGCTTCCAGCGCCAACATAGCAAGCCCACAACTCACTAACCCTATCCGTATATCTTTTTGAATGTAGGAGGAAACGCAGCACCTGGGGGAAACCCAAGCAGTCACAAGGGAGAATGTACAAACCCCTTATAATCAGGGGCGGGAAACGAATCCCGATCAGTGATCGCTGCTGCTGGAAAGCAATTGCGCAAACTGCTATGCTACCGTGCCACCCCATTTTTGTATCAGAGGTAGGGAGGATTTCACCTTCAGTCTTCAGTGCAAAGTGTGTGTTGATTATCGGTTGCTGATAATACCCCTCTTGTGCATATCAATTCCATTCCCTTCAGCAAAACCCAAGATGCAGGAGACAACTATTACTAGTCAGGTTGAGATTATTGTCGTAATCGTACACCAGGGTACAATAAAATTTCTTGCTCACGTGAAGCTCACTGAGTAAACACTATACAGTACACTCAGTGGCCACTTTATTAGCTACCTCCTGTACCTAATGAAGTGGCCACTGAATGTATGTTCATGGTCTTTTGCTGCTGTAGTCCTTCCACTTCAAGGTTCGATGTGTTCTGCCTCAAAGATACTGTCGCCTTTATGCCAGCTGAACCAATCTAGCCATTCTCCTCTGACTTCTCTCATTAACAAGGCATTTTCACCTACAGAACACCTGCTCATTGGACGTTTTATGCTTTTTGCTTTCCACACCATTCTTTGTAAACTCTGGAGACTGTTGTGCGTGAAAATCCCAGGAGATCGGCAGTTTCTGAGATACTCAAACCACCCTGTCTGGCACCAACAACCATTCCATGGTCAAAGTCATTTTGATCACATTTCTTTCCCATTCTGATATTTGGTCTGAACAACAACTGAGTCACTTGACCATGTCTGCATGCTTTTATGCAATGAATTGCGGCCACATGACTGGCTGATTAGGTATTTGCATCAATGAACAGATGTAGATGTACCTAATAAAGTGGCCACTGAGTGTATATGACAAGAATATATACAGCGAAGAGTGAAAAGCAATAGAATGGTGCAAGGGTGGCAGGAATACTTGATGATGCTGCTGGCTTTCTTGATCAAAGCACTGTGAAGATGAATACTCCTGCAAGCAAGGATTACCAGAAACCAAAGACAGATTTCTGCCAAACCCAAGGAAAAAAATAATGTCAAATGGTGCCATGGATTACTGAGAAACATATGGTTAAGTTATTGTCTCCCTTCAATTTCCTCCTTTTTACCCCCTGAGAGTGGTAACCGCAGAATGTTAACAGGCCACTGGCCGGCACAGATAGACGCCTCATGCTTTTTACATACAATCAGCATTAAGTCCTCCCTCAATATATCTTGGATCAGAATCTTCCCCAGGACATGCTGCACTGACAGGAATAGACAATGTTCTGGTATATGGAGGGAAGAATTATGACACCACTGTTTATGTATGAGTCTGCTGCCATATCCAGAATGCTGTCCCAAAGCAAGTGATGGTTTCATTGATCCTTGTTAAAAATGCAGGTATTGTTTTCCCTTGATAATGAATTCTGCATACATGTAACCTTTGCAATAAGAAGTGAAATGAAAGTCGGGTCCCTTCATCAGTACTGGTTTATACAGTAGATATAATTTCAACCCTAAACTTGGATAACTGCATCTAATTCACACCTCATTGTTAAGCGTAAAACTGTATTGTATTGGTGAATATTTACATGTTGGCTTGAGCCAGATGTTAAGCTTTCCCGTCACAGTTTGTAACATAGATCATATTTCAAAATTTATCAGATGTGAACTGCTTGAAGCCTTTTGAGGTAAAAAAGGGGACTAGGTAAATACAAAGCAATCTCTGACAAATCTGATAATCTTGACCTGTAAAATAAAGCGCCTGAGCTGTTCAAGTCGGGAATACATTTCTCTTTCCAATATTTTTATTAAATTTATTAAATGTCATATACATAAATACAGAATTCATAAGGACACTTATTATAAATCAAAATAAAGTAGCACATAATGCACTATATATAAATCACACTGATACAATCACGGTATCCCATATTCATGATCAATCAAATAAAATAAATTGAATTATGAAATACAATAATATGGTTAATTATATTATTTTAAAAAATCTACACCCACTACCAAGACAATGCTGGTTGGCAAAAAAAAACACAAAAAAAGGAAGAGTACTTTACCATATAATGTTTTATAATAATAGCACAAATCTATATTTTAATAACAATAACAATTCAAAGATTTTCAAAATAATTCAAAAAGGGCCCCCATAACATTTGAAAATCTTGATTAGAATCAGAAATTGAACAACAAATCTTCTTTAAATTTAAACTTGACATAACATCACATGTGTGGGGGTGGGGGGCAGAATTCTCCCATTTAAGCAAGATCGCCCTCCTAGCCGTAAGAGAAATAAAAGCCAGTACCCGCAAATGAGAAGGCTCCAAAATTATAGCTCTTTCCTCAACAATACCAAATAAGGCAGTCAAAGGATTGGGCTTAAAATTAACTTTAAAAAGTACAGAAAAAGTTTGGAATACATCTTTCCAATATTTTTCAAGGCTCAAACATGACCAAAACATACAAATTAATGAAGCCTCTCCATTATTACATCTGTCACAATAAGGAGATATATCTGCAAAAAAACGAGAGAGCTTGTCTTTAGACATGTGAGTCCTATGTACCACTTCAAATTGTAGGAGGGAATGACAAGCACAAAATAATGAAGAATTAACCATTTTGAAAACAGCCCTCCGGATCTCATCAGATAATGAAGTCTGTAAATCCTTTTCCCAATCTTTTTTAATTTTGTCTAAAGGAGCCATTCTCAGTCCCAACAACAGACCATAAATATAAGATATTGAGCCATTATCAAAAGGTTTCAAATTAAAAACTACATCTATTATGTTCTTATCCGGGCTGGTAGGAAATATATGTAGTTTAGATCTTAAAGACTCTCTAATCTGTAGATTTCAAAAAAAGTGGGTATTTGGTAAGTTATATATTCACTGAGAGCTGCTCAAAAGAAGAAAGAAACCCTCCAACAAACAGATCCTGAAATCGTTTAATGCTTAATCTATCCCATTCTCTAAAAAACAGCTCGGTTGTAGATGGTTTTAAAAAAAATTAGAAAAAATAGGACTAGAAAGAGAAAATCTCAATAAACCAAAATGTTGTCTAAACTGTAGTCAGATCCTCAAAGTGTGTTTAGCCATCAAACTGTCAGTTAATTTATTTAAAGATAAAGGAAGAGAGAATCCGAGAAGAGAAATAATAGAAAATTTCATAACAGAGTTGGCTTCCAAAAAGACCCATATTGAACAATCCTCATGATTAATATAATATAACCAGAATGTGAGATTTTGTGTGTTAATTGCTCAATAATATAACCTAAAATTGGGTAGAGCAAGGCTTCCATTCTTTTTAATTTTTTGAAGGTGGGCTTTATTTAATCGGGGTTTTCTGTTCTTCCATATATAGGAAAAAAGAATTGAATCTAAAGAATCAAAAAAAGACTTAGGAATAAAAACAGGTACGGCTTGAAAAAGGTACATAAATTTAGGTGAAATACTCATTTTAATAGAATTAATTTGACCAATCAATGATAAAAAGAGAGGCGACCAATTAGAAAGTGTCTTTTTCACATAATTCATTAAGGTTAGAAAATTTTCTTTGAATAGATCTTAATAATTCTTAGTGATTGTTACACCCAAATATGTAAATTGTTTTCTTACAATTTTAAAAGGAAGGTTAATATCGGATGGTATCAAATTATTTAAAGGAAACAATTCACTCTTGTGTAAATTCAATTTATATCCTGAAAACTAACTAAAATTATAACAGTAAAAGAAACATAGAGGGTAAAGAAGTTGTAACATTAGATATAAAAAGCAATAGGTCATCAGCATAAAGCAAAACTTTATAAATACTGTAGTACCTTTCCTTAAGATACCGGTGATGTCTTTAGGCTCTCGAAAGGTAATGGCTAAAGATTCTAATACCAAATCAAAGAGCAAAGGGCTCAACAGACATCCTTGTCTGGTTCCACGTTGGAGTTTAATTGGTTTAGAATTCCGAAAATTAGTAAGGACCCGAGCGGAGGGAGATCAGTAAAGTAATTTAATCCAAAAAATAAAATTGGGCCCAAAATTAAATTTTTCTAAGGTTTTAAATAGGTAATTCCATTCAACTCAGTGAAAAGCCTTCTCCGCTTCCAGAGAAGTCACACATTCCGATATTTCCTTGGATGGAGAATGCATAACGTTTTACAATCGCCGTATATTAAAATGGGAATATCGATTTTTAATAAAGCCTGTCTGATCATCAGATATTATAGAAGGTTTAATATCCTCGAGTCTACGGGCCAAAACTTTAGATAGGATCTTAGCATCAACATTGAGTAAAGAGATTGATCTATATGACGAGCATTCAGTAGGTTTCTTATTCTTTTTAAGAATAAGCGAAATGGAGGCTTCATAAAAAGACTGTGGCAACCTGCTCACCTTGAAGGAATCAGTAAGGGTAGAACATAAATGAGGTATAAGCAATGAAGAAAAAGCCTTATAAAATTCTCCAGAGAATCCGTCAGGTCCTGGAGATTTCCCAGAACGCAATGAACGCATAGCCTCAGTGATTTCTTCCTGAGAAATGGGTTGATCCAACTGCTTCCAATTATCAACCGAAAGTCCAGGAATATTTAATTGGTCTAAAAAATTGTTCATTGCAGTATTATCTTTAACAAAATCAGAACTATATAGTTTAGAATAAAATTCTCTAAAAGTGTCATTTATTTCAAAATGGTCAGTTGTCAAATCACCATTGGTTTTACGAATTTCTTTAATTTGTCGTTTAACTATAAAGGTCTTCAATTATTTAGCCAATAGCTTACCATTTTTTTTTCCATGTATATAGAATTGGCTTCTATCTTTTAAAAGTTGACTTTCAATTGGATACATTATAAGAAGATCATATTTAGTTTTAATTTCAATATGTCTTTTGTATAGTTCAGGGTCTGGTGCCAAAGCATATTTCTGGTCTAATTATTTCATTAATTAACTAAGTCAGTTCTCTCTTTATTAGCTCTTTTCTTAATATATGCAGTATAGGAGATAACTCGTCCTCTAATATATGCCTTAAAAGTATCCCAAATGATAAGACTAGAAGTCTCTTCCAACGTATTTTCTTCAAAAAAAAGAGTAATTTGATTCTCCAGAGATTTTACAAAGTCCTTATCAGATAACAAAGTTAAATTAAAATGCCAGGATCTGTTCATATGAGTGAAACCAGGAAGATTTAAAGATAGAAATACAGGAGAATGGTCGGATACACCTATTTCTTTATATTCAATGGATCGAACCAATTGATTTGACTATCAATAAAAAAACTTATTGATTTGGCTATCAATAAAAAAATAATCAATCCTGGTATAGGAATGATGGACATAAGAGAAGAATGAATACTCCCTTTCTGCCGGGTGAAAAAAAAACATCAGACATCAACAATATCACATTTCATTATATTTCAATATATTTTTCAAATTTATTTTTTTAATATTTGTTTCATAAAATAAGCAATAAAAGAGACCTATCCCTGAATTTACATTGTAAATAATTCTGTCCCTTTTTTTTCATGATAAATATTTTAAAAGTTTGTCAGTAGCCACTTTGATCAGAAATTGAAAGACATTGCCTTCAATTAATGCGACGGAGATGAAGCCAAACAACTCAGTCTAATATGAACTGCATAAAAGGACTTTATCCACTGATATTAAGTATTACCGAACCAAGGTTGATAAATGGCATTCTGGTACACATAAAAGATGATGAACTGAAAGGGAGAATGGGCTTGAGAATCTAAAAAGACATCTCTAATGGAGACAGTCACAGTCAAAGTCAAAGTAAATTTATTACTAAAGTACATATATGTCACAATATACCACCTTGAGATTTTTTTGTAGCAGGCATTGACAGGAAAATAAAGAAATACAACAGAATTTATGAAAAACTATACATGAACAAAGACTGACAAATGACCAATGTGTAAAAGAAGTTAAAGTGTTCAAATAATAAAAAATAAATAATGCTGAGAACAGGAGTTGTAGAGTCCGTAGGTGTGGAATCAGTTCAGAGTTGAGGTGAGTGAAGTTATCCACGTCAGTTCAGGAACCTGATGGTTGTAGGGTAATAACTGTTCCTGGACTTGGTGGTGTTGGACTTAAGACCATAAGACATAGGAGCAGAATTAAGCCATTTGGCCGATCGCGTCTGCTCTGCCATTCAATCATGGTTGATCCATTTTCCCCTCCTCAACCCCACTCCCCAGATTTCTCCCTGTAACCTTTGATGCCATGTCCAATCAAAAACCTATCAAGCTCTGCCTTAAATACACCTAATGATCTGGCCTCCATAGCTGCCTGTGGTAACAAATTCCACAAATTCACCACCATTTGGCTAAAGAAATTTCTCTGCATCTTTGTTTTAAATGGACGCCACTCTATCTTAGGCTCCCCCACCATGGGAAACATCCTTTTCACATCTACTCTGTTTAGGCCTTTCAAGGTTTCAATGAGAACCCCCCTCATCCTTCTAAGTTCCAGTGAGTACAGACCCAGAGCTATCAAATGTTCCTCATATGATAAGCCTTTCATTCCCAGAATCATCGTTGTGAACCTCCTCTGAATGCTCTCCAAGGCCAGCACATAAAAGATAAGAAGCCCAAAACGGTTCATAATACTCAAGGTGCTTATAAAGCCTCAGCATCACATCCCTCCTCCTATACTCTAAACCTCCTGAAATGAATGCTAACATTGCATTTGTCTTCCTCACCACCAACTCTACCTACAAATTAACCTTCAGGGTGTTCTGCACAAGGACTCCCAAGATCCTTTGCATCTCAGATTTTTGTATTTTCTCCCAATTTAGAAAATAGTCCGCACCATTTATTTCTACTACCAAAGTGCATAAGCATACATTTTCCATTGTATTTCATTTGCCACTTTTTTGCCCATTCTCCTAATCTGTCTAAGCCCTTCTGCGGCCTTCCTATTTCCTCAACATACCTGCCCCTCCACCAATTTTCATATCATCTGCAAACTTGACAATAAATCTATGTATTCCATCATCTAAATCATTGATAGGCATCTGTTAGTCTCGTGAGACCATGGATTTGCACCTTGGAAGTTTTCCAGGGCGCAGGCCTGGGCAAGGTTGCATGGAAGACCGGCAGTTGCCCGTGCTGAAAGTCTCCCCTTTCCATGCCACCAATGTTGTCCAAGGGAAGGGCACTAGGGCCGATACAGCTTGGCACCGGTGTCGTTGCAGAGCAATGTGTGGTTAAGTGCCTTGCTCAAGGAGCCTCAGCCAAGGCTCGAACTAGCGACCTTCATTGCCTCCAACCGATCAGCTAATGCTTTAACCATGCCAGTAACTCCTGGACCTTCTGCCTGATGATAGGAAGAGAGCATGGCCTGGGTGGTGGGGATCCTTAATGATGGATGTTGCTTTCTTGTGACCATGCTCCTTGTGAATGTGCTCAGTGGTGGATTGGGCTTTGCCTGTGCTGGACTGGACTATATCCACCACTTTCTGTAGCCTTTATGAAATGGACATGATATCTGACTGGTAGAAGTTAATATCGGGAGCTAGTCATCCTCTTCCTTCTATTCAAGTCTGGTTTTGCTGCCATTATTTTATTTGCAATGTTTTATAAATCTTATAGGTTTACTACACCTGCTGGAACAGGTACTTGATATTTTACATGACCAGCTTCATTCAGTATCTTTTGAGACTTTGATCTTGTAAAAGTATTAACTGAGAGCATTAGTTTTTGATAGGATTTGCTGTTACCTTTCTTGTGTCACATGATGTATGTCACAAGGAATAGACACTATCCATTCTTGGATATGTAAATGATTGGAATAGTTTAGTAGCCACAGAAAGTATTTACCAGCAAACATTGTCTGTCATTTTATTTTATCAGCAAAAGATACATTTAAGTATTGCCGTATAGAATGACGTCAAACGACCACACAAAGCTCCTTTCTATTAATAGACCACTCACATAAACATAATAGCTTCAGACACGCTCAAAATCCTCCTCTAGACCTTACAAGATTTACCAAACATTGCAAATGAACCAGTGGGAGAAAACATAACCTTGAATGGAAGCGAAAGTAATGTGTAGCTCCTAAGTTTAATATTAAACTGAATAAAATAGACCTTGATTTTACTGGACCTGATAAGTTTTGAGATTAAAAGACTTTTGCAAACATCCCGGACTGGCTGAGGTCTACAGGCTGTTTCTGGCTGCAAGTTTCACTGAAATAAAGCTCCTTGTGCTGAGAGCCTGTAGCAGATATGGGATCTGCAAGCCCATTCATTTGAATAATGATTGTGTGTCATGTGGAAGATAAAGGAAAATGAGTAATATGCCTTTAAACATCTGTGCTTTGTTTTAATATTAATAATTTAAAAGCATTTTACAGGTTTTAGTTGATTTATTTTCTTAATAGTGCAAGAACTTTCAATTATTTATTTCAATTTTAAGCAATCTGAAATGTTTTTGAATGTTAGAAACATTGTAGAACCTTAATAGTCAGACTGCCACCTACAGTGGGTGGGGTCTCCTTTAGCTGTCAAGATTTGCAGAGAAGTTTTAGGGGTGGGGTGTGCTCGGTCCTGTCCATGTCACTTAATGGCATTGTTTGCGACCCTGCCATTGTGTAAACTCATTGTTGTCCACAGTGGTTAACTTAGTGTTTCACATTCTGGAGACATGAGTTCAAATCGCACCTCAGTGATATTTTTGATTCCCTACCAAGGGGCTACTGTGAGTCTCCACGTCTTCTCTACCATAAGATACAGTAAGATTGCGACTGATCTTTTACCGAAGAAGTCATTTTCCAGTACTAGCTAAATATCCCCTTACTTTCCTTAATACATTGAAATCTATCAAAGTCCACCTTGAATATACTTGATGCCTGAGCCTCCACAGTCCTCTTGAGTAAGTGTGCCATTCATCAGCTCAAGAATACTTTTCTCATCAGCTCAAGAATACTTTTCTCATCAAAGCCAAAATCAAAGTTGAGCTTATTGTCATATGCACAAGCACTATACAGGTATGTTCAGGTGGAACGAAAAACTTAGTTACAGCAGCATCACAGGCAGGTGACATCAGATAAGCAGCATTCACAATAAAAACATAAATGATATACTGTTTTTACAAGAAAGAACACAATTAGAACAAACAAATCCATTGTAATGCAAAATGATCAAAATGGTCATAGAGTTCCTATTCCAAGGTTGTGCAGGTTGGTTCAAGAATTGAACGGCTGAGGGGAAGTAGCTGTACTTGAAGCTGGTGGTTTGGGTACCTCTTGCCTCTTGCCCAATTGTAGCTGTAAGAAGATGGGATAGCCTAGTTGGTGGAGACCTTTGAAGATGGATGTTGCTTTCTTGAGGAAATGCCTCAAGTAGATACAGCCGATGGTGGGAAAGGATGTACGTGTGATGTATTGGGAAGAGTCTTCTACTCCCTGACATTCCTGTACATTTAAATTGCTGTACCAGACCGGCCCTGAACGGTTTTCTTATTTTGAGACTGTGACTGCAACATCTGGGCAGACTAAGCCAGAGGAATTATCCTTATCACATCAATTTTCTCAAGTCATGTAAGAATTATGTTTCAACAAGAATGTTGCCTGTATTTCCAAACTCAAAACAATAGACATAGCAACACACCTCAAAGTTGCTGGTGAACGCAGCAGGCCAGGCAGCATCTCTAGGAAGAGGTACAGTCGACGTTTCAGGCCGAGACCCTTCGTCAGGACTAACTGAAGGAAGAGTGAGTAAGGGATTTGAAAGTGGGAGGGAGAGGGGGAGATCCAAAATGATAGGAGAAGCCAGGAGGGGGAGAGATGGAGCCAAGAGCTGGACAGGTGATTGGCAAAAGGGATACGAGAGGATCATGGGACAGGAGGCCCAGGGAGAAGGAAAAGGGAGAGGGGGGGAAAAACCCAGAGGATGGGCAAGGGGTATATTCAGAGGGACAGAGGGAGAAAAAGGAGAGTGAGAGAAAGAATGTGTGTATAAAAATAAATAACAGATGGGGTACAAGGGGGAGGTGGGGCATTAGTGGAAGTTAGAGAAGTCGATGTTCATGCCATCAGGTTGGAGGCTACCCAGACGGACTATAAGGTGTTGTTCCTCCAACCTGAGTGTGGCTTCATCTTTACAGTAGAGGAGGCCGTGGATAGACATGTCAGAATGGGAATGGGATGTGGAATTAAAATGTGTGGCCACTGGGAGATCCTGCTTTCTCTGGCGGACAGAGCGTAGGTGTTCAGCAAAGCGGTCTCCCAGTCTGCGTCGGGTCTCGCCAATATATAAAAGGCCACATCGGGAGCACTGGACGCAGTATATCACCCCAGCCGATTTACAAGTGAAGTGTCGCCTCACCTGGAAGGACTGTTTGGGGCCCTGAATGGTGGTAAGGGAGGAAGTGTAAGGGCATGTGTAGCACTTGTTCCGCTTACACGGATAAGTGCCAGGAGGGAGGGATGGAGGGGATGAATGGACAAGGAAGTCGCGTAGGGAGCGATCCCTGCGGAAAGCGGGGGGGGGGGAGGGAAAGATGTGCTTAGTGGTGGGATCCCGTTGGAGGTGGTGGAAGTTATGGAGAATAATATGTTGGACTCGGAGGCTGGTGGGGTGGTAGGTGAGGACCAGGGGAACCCTATTCCTAGTGGGGTGGCGGGAGGATGGAGTGAGAGCAGATGTACGTGAAATGAGGGAGATGCGTTTAAGAGCAGAGTTGATAGTGGAGGAAGGGAAGCCCCTTTCTTTAAAAAAGGAGGACATCTCCCTCGTCCTAGAATGAAAAGCCTCATCCTGAGAGCAGATGCGGCGGAGACGGAGGAATTGCGAGAAGGGGATGGCGTTTTTACAAGAGACAGGGTGAGAAGAGGAATAGTCCAGATAGCTGTGAGAGTCAGTAGGCTTATAGTAGACATCAGTGGATAAGCTGTCTCCAGAGACAGAGACAGAAAGATCTAGAAAGGGGAGGGAGGTGTTGGAAATGGACCAGGTAAACTTGAGGGCAGGGTGAAAGTTGGAGGCAAAGTTAATAAAGTCAACGAGCTCTGCATGTGTGCAGGAAGCAGCACCAATGCAGTCATCGATGTAGCGAAGGAAAAGTGGGGGACAGATACCAGAATAGGCACGGAACATAGATTGTTCCACAAAGCCAACAAAAAGGCAGGCATAGCTAGGACCCATACGGGTGATATACATAGACATAGTCTGTTTAATCTCCACACGTATAACCTGCCATCTCAGGAATCAATCTGGTGAATCTTCACTGTACACTCTCTACCGAAAATATACTCAATGGCCTAATGCTGCCTTAGCACATCCACTTCAAGGTTTGATGTGCTGTGCATTCAGTTATGCTGTTTTGCATACCACTGTTGTGACCCAAGATTATTTGAGTTACCGTCACCTTCCTGTCAGCTTGAACGCCATGACCAAGTGGTTAGGGCATCCGTCTAGTGATTTGAAGGTCGCTAGTTCGAGCCTTGGCTGAGGCAGTGTGTGTGCATTTGACCAAGGCATTTAACCACACATTGCTCTGCAACGACACCGGTGCCAAGCCGTATGGGTCCTAATGCCCTTCCCTTGGACAACATCGGTGGCATGGAGAGAGGAGATTTGCAACATGGGCAACTGCTGGTCTTCCATACAACCAGGCCTGTGCCCTGGAAACCTTCCAAGGCGCAAATCCACGGTCTCATGAGACTAACGGATGCCTATATATATATATACACATATGGATTTTAGTAAGGTGTTTAACAAGGTTCTCCATGTTAGGTTCATGGAGGCATGAGATTCAGGGAAATATGTCTGTGTGGATTCAGAATTGGCTTGCCCGCAGAAGGAAGTAGATGGTAGTGGATGGAGAATATTCTGCCTGGAGTACGGTAACCAGTGGTGTTCCACAGGGATCTGTTCTGGGATGTCTGCTCTTTGTGATTGTTATAAATAACTTGGATGAGTAAGAGGAGGGATGGGTTGGTCAGTTTGCAGATGACATGAAAGTTGGTGGTGTTGTGGATAGTGTAGAAGGTTGTCATAGGTTACAACAGGACATTGAAAGGATGCAGAAATGGGCTGAGAAGTGGCAGATTGAGTGCAATTGGAAAACTGAAGTGATACACTTTGGAATGCCGAACTTGAAGTCAGAGTACAGGTTAAATAACTGAAGTCTTAGCAGTGTGGAGGAGCAGAGGTGCATAGATCCCTCAACGTTGCTTAATTGGGGGATTGAATTCAAGAACCGTGAGATAATGTTGCAACTCTATTAACCTCTGGTTAGACCATATTTCAAATACATATTGTGTTCAGTTATGGTCACATCATTATAGGAAAGATGTGGAAGCTTTAGAGAGAGTGCAGAGGAGATTTACCAGGTTGCTGCATGGATTAGAGAGCATGTCTTATGAGGAAAGTTTGTCAAGCTATGGCTTTTCTCTTTAAAGTGAAAGAGGATGAGAGGTAACTTGATAGAGGTGTACAAGATGTTAAAGAGGATGGCCAGTACCTTTTTTCCAGGGTGCTGGCCGTCCTCCTTAACATCTTATACATCTCTATCAAGTCACCTCTCATCTTCTTTCACTTCAAAGAGAAAAGCCCGAGCTTAACAAACTTTCCTCGTAATTTTAAGTATGGGATGGATGTTAGAGATAGTGTTTTTTCCACAGAGAATGGTAGGTGCATGGAACACACTGCCAGAGGTGGTGGTAGAGTCAGATACATTAGGGACATTGTAGAGACTCTTAGATAGACACATGATGAAAGAAAACTGGAAGACTCTGTGGGAGGGAAGAGTTAGATTCATCTTGGAATACATTAAAAGGTTGGCACATCATAGGCCAAAGGTCCAGTACTGTGCTGCACTGTTCCATGTTTTATGTTCTAAGCATAAAGTGAGCACAATTGTTACAAAACACAACATTGATAGAACACAAAAGAAAAACTCATTGTAGTGCAAAATGGTCAAAGTGACCATAGTGTTGCTATAATAAGTATTCATGAGGGTTGGGCAGGTTATTTGAGAACCAAATAGTTGAAGGGAAGTAGATGTTCTTGATCCTGGTGGCATGGGACTTCAGGCTTCTGTAGTTCCTGCCTGATGTGAGCTGCAAGAAGATGACCTGGCCTGGATGATGGGAATCTTTGATGATAGATGTTGCCTTTCTGAGGCAGCAACTCCTGTAAATATTCCAACACTCTCTGATTTTATTGGAGGCAATAAGGCAACAGAAAGGCACAGTAGGTAGTGCTGCTGCTTCACAGCTCCAGGGAGCCAGATTTGACCCTATCTGTTGGAGATATTTGTATGGAATATTCTCCCTATGACAGCATGGTTTCCCCTTGCTACTCTGGTTTCCTCCCACATCCCAGAGGCGCTATATGGTTTGTTAATTAGTTACTGTAAATTCCCCTCATTGTAGTTGGGTAAGGAAGTAAATCAGGGTGGAATTGAAACAAAAATGAAGAAAAACACATGTAATGGAGACATAAAGTATGCTGCAAATGATGCTTTATTCATTGTTCTATGTTTGATAAATGACACATTCCATGTGATTCATGCACAATGCAAAACACATTCATCTTACTCACATCAACAAGAACTATGACCTTCATTCATATTGCTCCTTTAATGAAAACAGAAACATGGACTTTATTTTAATGGTGGTATCATTTAACAGAGCACGGGTTGCAGGGAACACGGCTGATGGTACTGCTCTGAAAGCCAGCATACACTCAGTTTGTCATGGTCCCTTCTGGCAATTCCCCACTGTGCTATTTACCTCAGGAATTGGGCCTCAATCCCCTGGTTTAATTTCCAATCATTCCCAGGTTCCACTAACTACACACACCTGCTTTCCATCAGAAAATGCAGGATAATGTCACACTGACGGGGCATAGGGAGCAAGGGTGGACCCAAATGCAAGACACATCTTGTGAGGTTACTTATGTAGCCCCCCCTGGCCACCCTCAGGGTCGCTCGGCTCGCTGTCGTCTAGGGAAACAGCCTCAGCCCCGCCAAACTGGGTAATTAGTTTGTGTGGATGCTGTGTGATGTACCCCACCCCGCCCAAATAACAGACAATACAATATTAAATGATTTACAGTTTATAGATATTACTGGAACTATATAATTAAAAGAGAATAAAATATAAAAGGAAAATAAAAGGTGCCACACTTATCAAAGTTCAATCTCTTCGCGCACAAAAACCGTTGGAGCTCAAGGACCTTCTTCTTCACCCTGTGACCCCCTCAGACCACCTCGACCGGCCGCCTGGGACCAACAACGGTGGTCGACCAGACACTCCACACGAGTCCGTCTCCGTCTCCTCTCCTCGCCGAACGCCCTCCTCGGGGTCTGACCCTGTTAGTGGACATCACAGCACATCATCCATCCTCTGTCTCGCCCTCCCGCCTTCTGCCCCAAAACCCCGCGCATACAGTATCTTCAAATACACCAAAACCATAACAACTATCCCAATTGGTTAATAGCATTCTCTTATCACACTCTAAATCAAAAACAAGCTGTTAGCTCAAACTTTCTCAGCGTTTAACACAACAAAGCCGCATTCCCCACATTAACATAACAAAGACGCCATTTTAATTAGCCTCCGCAGTAACATAAAAGTTGAAACCCCCTTACACTCTCCCCCCACCAAATAAAGTTATGTCCTCATGACTTCTAAATAACTCGCCAACCAGTCCTGCAGACACACAACACACACATATACAGATACACACAGTGACAGTGCTCCCCAAACAGTGGACCTTACTCCCGTCCCACGGGCGCTACATAGGCCAACCTATCTGGGAGCTTCTTAACCCTCTGAGACCTCCGTACCCCCTCACCTAAACCCAAAAGGCTCAGACACTACTAGGGATACCTCGGGCCTGCTTGCCAACTCCTCTCTCACTCAGGCCACCACTACAGCTCGTAGCCCCCTGTCCCGTGTCCGGGGCCCCGCCTCTCCTCCTTCCTGATCCTACCATAACTCAGTCTGCTCACAGCTAGCCCTCCCCACTACACCTGACTCAGTGGGAGAAGGGCCAAAGGTCTCTTCCTCAATCACGGGGAAGTTAGCGAAAGGCAGCATGTACCACATGTGCAGCACATCATCCTTCGAATCCGTATTCTTCCTCATTCCCTCGTTCGGTAGCTGCTGTTTGAGTTTCTCCAAACTGAAACATTTAGCCGGGGCTACCCCTTCAGCCTCCTGCAGTCAAGACGTCAGCTTCTTCGGGGACTCCTTCAACTCTCGCCACAGCCTCAGCAGTTCTGACTCAGGGTTCCTGGTCATCTCAATCTAGGACGCAGTTACCCCACCAGCTTCTTCCACCCTGACCTGGAAAGCAGCATTTAAAGAATGTTCAGCCTCCGGTTGTTTCTTCCTGAGGACGTCTTCCAGGTCAACTTTCAGTTTTTCCACTTCATTTAAACTCGCGATAGTCACCTTCAGGTTCCTTTCAAGCGTCCGCCTCCCTTTTCCGAGATCTGTCCTCCATTTCTTCACCTCCTTGGGAGTGTAGTCAAACTCCCCTCCCTGGGTTCTCGGTTTTCTGTTGATCTTAGTCAGAACACTTCCTTGATCTTCCCCAACTTGTAAGTCTTCCAATCTTTTCTGAATGGACGTCTTGAGTTTCTGCTGATCCCTTCGAAGGTGGGTCATTGTTTCTTCTCGCTGGATTACTTCATCAGTACATGACCGCAGTGCGGTGCAAATCCCCTCGCTTCCCTGTGTCTCATTCAGATTGACAACCTGGGGTTCCATCCCCCGGTCCACCACTGTTGTCCCAACACCAGGAAGTTCAACTGGTATGTCGGGTCATTTTTCTCACATTGCACCAAGCTCCTCCGGCCAAAAACTCCTCCACATTTGACACTTCGCTTCGGTCGCCCGGGCTCAGCCACTCACCTCGCCTCATAGTCCCCGCAGGCGAATCCAAGCTCTAGGTGGTCATCCACATATGTCAAAACTCCACACACCTTCACTTCTCCCATGGTCTCCCTCATGCCCCGCGGGAAGGATGCAGGGGCTCCGGATATGCCCTTGGGCATCTTTTCGGATCGGAAGAATCCTAGGGAACTAGTAAAGGCCATCTTCAGCTCAACAGCCGCGCTCCTCAGGATCTGGCAACATCCACCCCTCAGATGCAGCACATTAAACCACGTCGCATAATCCACACACACGCTGCCTTCATCTTCCACGCCGTTAGGGTCCAGTTGCCGCGACCTCTCTCTCACTGAGGTGTCTTCAGCGGTCAACTCCCCTCCCTCGTGGTAGTTCGGAGCATCTACTAAGAGGGTCTCACCCTCAGCTACTTTCCCCAAGCCGTACCAACACTGGGTCTCGTTTAAATTCGGTACCGGCTCAAGGCTGCTACACACGTCCTCAGAAGCAACTCGACAGGCTGGGTGTCCAGAAAATGCCCCCATGAACTCCAGGGTCATTAACCAATCATCATCTTCTGGATAACTACTGCCACTAGTACCCAAAGTCTCCGGTGCCCTTGCGGTTGTCAAGGGTAAATGCTTCAGACACCGGTTGTAAAACGAACTGTACAACAACTTGATCTGTGCGCCGGGGTCGAGGATGGCTTTAACATCGCTTCCCTCTATCCATAACGACACCCTGGGGCGTGGCCCCTCTAAGCCTTCAGGAACAGGGTCTTCTCCTTTCGGAAGCTTCTTGGTACATTGCTGGGAACATGCTTCCCCAGAGGCCCCAAGCCGTTCCCCCACTGGGCCTCCACTAAGTTTCCCGACACCTCTCTGATCAGCTGAACAACTGATCCCCTGAAATGATCCCCTGGCACTGCAAGCAATTTAGCCGCCCTCCTAGCCGGAGAAGACACACTGAAAACTTTCCCCCCTCTTTCAGATAACTGACAGCTGTCACTACGGTGTAAGTGAACCTGACAGCTCTAACACCGTCACCAGCCCGCCTACTCAAACTTTCAACCAATCCCTGTCGCTCTCCCTCAACCGAGCACTGTCACTCATCTAACAACTGAGAGATCCACTCCGCCCACGTCTCGCACGCCTCCGCCCCTCCTGGGGTGGACACTATCCCAAACGCCAGGCGGAGCCTGCCAGAGCTAGAACATTTATTCGCAGACCCTAATTCCAAATCAGACCACTCCTTCCTCTCTCTCCCAAGTGCATGGACAGCGCCGAGTGCCACCTCTAACTCGTCAATGCCAGCCTGAACTCGAACAAAGACCTCACCCACAGCGCATACAGCAATCACCAGCAAATAACCCACAGAGACACACATTACAGATTTAAACAGGGCACCCACACAGCATACCAGCAGACTCAATCCTAGACAAAGCCCACACAATGTAGCCCCCCCGGCCGCCCTCAGGGTCGCTCGGCTCGCTGTCGTCTAGGGAAACAGCCTCGGCCCCGCCAAACTGGGTAATTAGTTTGTGTGGATGCTGTGTGATGTACCCCACCCCGCCCAAATAACAGACAATACACCAGATACGATTAAATGATTTACAGTTTATAGATATTACTGGAACTATATAATTAATAGAGAATAAAATATAAAAGGAAAATAAAAGGTGCCACACTTATCAAAGTTCAATCTCTTCGTGCACAAAAACCGTTGGAGCTCAAGGACCTTCTTCTTCACCCTGTGACCCCCTCAGACCACCTCGACCGGCCGCCTGGGACCAACAACGGTGGTCGACCAGACGCTCCACACGAGTCCGTCTCCGTCTCCTCTCCTCGCCGAACGCCCCGCTCGGGGTCTGACCCTGTTAGTGGACATCACAGCACATCATCCATCCTCTGTCTCGCTCTCCCGCCTTCTGCCCCAAAACCCCATGCATACAGTATCTTCAAATACACCAAAGCATAACAACTATCCCAATTGGTTAATAGCACCCTCTTATCACCCTCTAAACCAAAATAAGCTGCTAGCGCAAACTTTCTCAGCGTTTAACACAACAAAGCCTCATTCCCCAGATTAACATAACAAAGACGCCATTTTAATTAGCCTCCGCAGTAACATAAAAGTCGAAACCCCCTTACACTTAGATTTAGTTTATTGTTTGATACCATGAGAGCTAGGCAGGAGCAGGAGTAGCGAACTGGACAAGGACTCAGGACTACGACTAGGCTGGGACCAAGGGTCTGGGCTAGGACTTGGAATCGGCTCCCAGAACTAGAGGAGACATGAAGTGGCTAGGGTATGGACTCCGAGCCAGAGACTGGGCAAGGACCCAGTACCTGGGTCTTGCCTCGGGCTCGGACCCCAGAACCAGGCAAGGACATGACATGGGCTAGGGAGAGGAGGAACATGGGAACACAGAGCCTCGGTCTCGGGAGAGCAGGTACATGGAACCTTGGACACATACACAGAACACAGAGTCGGGACCCCTCCTTGGGTACAGGACATAGGGCCGGGACTCGCACACAGAACAGAGAGCCGGGACCCCTCCTTGGGTACAGGACATAGGGCCGGGACTCACACACAGAACAGAGTGCCGGGACCCCTCCTTGGGTACAGGACATAGGGCCGGGACTCACACACAGAACAGAGTGCCGGGACCCCTCCTTGGGTACAGGACTTAGGGTCAGGACTCATGACCCCCCGCGGGGCAACGGCAAGACAGCCTGACTTACCCCACAGAGGCGAGGACAGGACAAGACAAGACCAACACGAATGAACACCAGACAGTACCTATCTAGCTCCGGTGATGGAACTAGACCAAAGTGCAGGTGGGGGCTGCAGACGAGGGCTAGAGGCGAGAGGGGCAGAGAAGGGATTCAGACAAGGGGGTAGGACAGGAATCACAGACCGCCAGGGCCAGGACTTGACTCAGAACTGGGAAGCCACCAGGGCCAGGACTTGACTTCGTGCTTGAATGCCGCCAGGACCAGGACTTGACTTAGAGCTTGAATGCTGCCGGAGCCAAGACGTGGTACTTGGAACCTCCGGGTAGTGGTGAACTCTCAACTCGGCCCGGGAACAGTAGACAGCGGTTCTTGATTCCCTCCGGCAGGTTAGCTGACAGACCCACCTTGGTGAGGAAACTTTGCAGGCTTGCTTTGACGAGGTAACTGGACAGGGTTGCTCTGGTGAGGAGAGGCGAATTACTGGCACTCGCTTCGGCAGAGACTAGGCTTGCTTCGGCCAGATGACATTGGCACGCTGTGACTTTGCAGACGTTCCCGCACCGAACAGCTGAAAGCCAGAGACTATAAACTACCGGTTCAGCCAAGCATTAATTGCCTCTAATCACCAAAGTCAAGGGACACGGGAAAACAGGGAATCAACGGTCCGGATCGTAACATAAACAAGGTAAATTTAAAGGGACCCCGATCCGGACCGTGACAGATAAAGGCCCTGTGATCACAACAAGGAGCTGCCAGTTCATTGGTCGACTCTGGTGTGAGTAACCTCATTTTATGGTTCTTAGGACTGTCAGTTCTAAGTCTAGCATCGCTCCTGGATTCTCTCCAAACCCAAGACTTCAGGTAAAAGACTCTCCCGGATACTGATTCCACACTCTCTACGTCAATAATGCCTCCCGACTCTGTCCCCGTGCCTATGTTCTGCACTTGAGTTCGTCCACCGCCATGCCAGTGTAACACAGTTGGCTGAATAGTCTCCAATGTCATAAGATATGAGAAATATCTAAGAAACAAATCAGAGTAGGTATCATGCTGACCAATCCTGTCCAGTATTTACATTGCGAGCTCCAGGTTTCCTCTACTGCCACAATGAGGCCATACTCAGGTTGGAGGAGCAACGCATCATATTCCATCTGGGTAGCCTCCAAACTAAAGCATGAACATAGATTTCTCTAACTTCCAGTAATTTCTCCCCCCCTTCTCCCTTCCCTCTTCTTCCATTTCCACTCAGGCTCCTCTCTTACTCCTTCTCATCTTCTCACCTGTCCATCACCTCCCTCTGCTACCCCTCCTCCTTCCCTTTCACCTCTGGTACACTCTCTTCTCCTATCAGATTACTTCTTCAGCCCTTTATCTTTTCCACCTATCACCTCCCAGTTTCTTACTTCATCACCTCTGCCCCACCCACCCACTTTCCCCCTCACCTACGACCTGCCAACTTGTACTCCTTCCCCTCCCTTCACCCTCTTATTCTGGCATCTTGCCCTTCTTTTCCAGTCCTGATGAAGGATCTCGGCCGGAAACATTGGCTGTTTATTCTTCTGTATATATACTGCCTGACCTGCCGAGTTCCTCCAACATTGTGTGTGTTGCTCTAGATTTCCATCTTCTGCAGAATCCCTTGTGTTTATGAGTTGTTTTGATTTCTTGCTTTGTGTTTTTTTTTAAAGTTCCTTCCCTTCTCTAATACCAAGGCTCAGAAATGCAGAGTTCATTGAACGGCCTGGCGCACCAGAGCATTTTCCATAATCCTCTTGCACAGATTAGTGCAGATTTTGGTTATAATTTGTATTAAATAGCTGACAAAGCCCAGCATAGCAATGCAACATTTGGCTGGTGAGTGATCAGAATGGAAAGGTAAAATAAAAATCACAATACTATTCTAAGTATTTATGGATTGTGCACAGAGCTATTCTTTGTGGTGCCAAATTTGTACCAGTACACCAAATCTGCTTTTCTTATTTTTATCTCTGAAAATCCAGTATAATAATTTTAAAAACTGGAAACAGAAAGCAAAAAATTGCCAACACTAGAAATCTGAAATAACACCAGGAAAATCCTGAAGATGCACAGTAGATCATCTAGTGTCTATGGAGGCTGAAAAAAAGGGTTGATGTTTCTGGTTGATGATTTTTGATAAGATTTATAGTTTTCCAGCCAAAGTGATGTGCTTGTAAACCTCCTCTGCACCCCCTCTAGCATCTCATTTTTTTTTCCTGTAGTCCGGCAACCAGAACAGTACAGAATATGCTCCAGAAGTGAAATGACCTGCCCAACCCCACTCTATCACGAGTGTATGACACGACAGGTTATCCTGCCGGCCTCAGTGTGATAAACATGCAGGTCATTCCTGAGTTACAAACTCCCAATTTATGGACACCTTTACATACAAGCAACCTCCCATAATATTATTCAATTTGAAAGGCTGACGTACACACACGTTTGTTGCAGATCTAGAACATAGACCAGTGCAGCACAGTAATGGGCTCTTTGGCCTATGATGCTGTGCTGAACTAATTAAGATAAAGATGCCGACTTTCACATAAGGTCCATGTCCCTCCATTCACTGCACATTCATGCGTCTATCTCAGAGCCTCTTAATGGCTCCACTGCCTCCCATGTCTGCAAATTCGAGCCACCCGTCACTCCTTTATTTATTTAGAGATGGAGCACAGCCCCTCCAACCCAACGAACTTGTGCTGCCTACTTTACACCCAAATGACTGATTAACCTACTAACCCTTTGTTATTGGAACGTGGGAGGAATTCGGAGCATCCAGAGGAGATCCACGGACTCATAGGGAGAATGTACAAGCTCCTTACAGACAACAGCAAGAATTGAACCTGGGTCGCTGGCGTTATAATAGCTTTACACTAACCACTGCACTACTGTGCCACACCCTGTCTGTGTAAAAAACTTACTCCCTTAAGCCCCTCACCCTGACGGGGGCATAGGCCACCAACAGAAGGTCACCAGAGTCCTCTGTCCTGGGCCAGTCTTTCAAGTTGTCCCCAGGTGCAGCCCATCTTCCCCTCCCAGGGATGAGGATCTGAGCCTCTGTTGCCATTTCCGTAGCTCTGGGTTTTTACGAGATGGGGTTTTGCTAGTCCTACGTCCATCCCTCCTCCTTTAACAGTCGGGCTTGGGGCCATGCATGGCAGAGTTATAAAAAACTTGCCCCGCACTAAATGATGAATATCATGTACTTCCCTCTCTCTCGACACTTCTTGGGATTTTTCTGTCTTATCAGTTTTCTGTGCTTTTGATGACATTCATTACAGTACTGTGGAGATAGGGTCACCATATTGAGTGATGTTTACATATTTTCTGACATTTAGATTAGGTTAGTTTTGTTTTTCACATGTATATTGAAACATCAAAACACACAATGAAATGCGTTACTTGCATCAACAACCAGCAAGGTTGAAGATTGTGCTGGGGACAGCCCACAGTTGTTGCCATGCTTCCAGCACCAACATAGCATGCATGCCCACAATTTACTGAGCCTAACCTGTACATCTTTGTGATGTGGAATGAAACCGAAGTAACCAAAAGAAACCCGCGTGGTCACGGGGAGAACGCTGTAAAGCGTTGCGCTAGCTGCTACGCAACCGTGCCACCCACGTTTGCAAAAATGAGATCGGCCTGTCACCGGTGGATGGCCTGTACCACAGTGATCATTTGTTTTAATCTCGGACACTGACCTTTGTATGATAGGCCAGCCTGTGATCGCGACTAGCCACTCCACCATGACAGCATCAACATTTTCCAAAATGCTTCATGAAAGTACTGCAAATCAAAATCTAAAGCAAAACCAGAAATGCTGGAAGCATTCTCAACAAGTCAGGCGGCCTCAGGAGGGGGAGAAACAATTAATCCTCAGGATGGAAACTATTCACTAGAAAGTTCAAAGTACGTTTATTATGATAGACCTGAGGAGAGCTAAGGTACTGGTGACCGCTGTTTCCATCCAGGGGGTCAGTGTGGACATGGTGGAGGATTACAAATACCTGGGGATACGAATTGACAATAAACTGGACTGGTCAAAGAACACTGAGGCTGTCTACAAGAAGGGTCAGAGTCGTCTCTATTTCCTGAGGAGACTGAGGTCCTTTAACATCTGCCGGACGATGCTGAGGATGTTCTACGAGTCTGTGGTGGCCAGTGCTATCATGTTTGCTGTTGTGTGCTGGGGCAGCAGGCTGAGGGTAGCAGACACCAACAGAATCAACAAACTCATTCGTAAGGCCAGTGATGTTGTGGGGATGGAACTGGACTCTCTCACGGTGGTGTCTGAAAAGAGGATGCTGTCCAAGTTGCATGCCATCTTGGTCAGTGTCTCCCGTCCACTACATAATGTACTGGGTGGGCACAGGAGTACATTCAGCCAGAGACTCATTCCACCGAGATGCAGCACAGCGCGTCATAGGAAGTGATTCCTGCCTGTGGCCATCAAATTTTACAACTCCTCCCTTGGAGGGTCAGATACCCTGAGCCAATAGGCTGGTCCTGGACTTATTTCCTGGCATAATTTACATATTACTATTTAACTATTTATGGTTTTATTACTATTTATTATTTATGGTGCAACTGTAACAAAAACCAATTTCCCCCGGGATCAATAAAGTATGACTATGACTATGATTATCAAAGTATGTATACTATATACAATCTTGAGATTTATCTCCTTACAAGCAGCCACAAAACAAAGAAATCCAGTAGAACCCATTAAAAGAAGACTATCAAACACCCAATGTGCAGCAAAAAAACATATTGTGCAAGCAATAAAAGTAAGCAACTAACATTCACGAAGTGAGTCCACAGCCACGAAGCCAGTCACAGCCGATCCAGGAGCCCATTAGTTGCAGGCCACAGCCTCAGTTCAGTGCAGAGACTGTAAACCTCGCGAGCAGTGAGCTGAGCACCAGCTCATCCCTCTCCCCGGCCCCAACACCCTGACCTTTTCAGGAGGAAATTTGGGATGATCTGTTACTGAGCAAATTCTCTGAAGAAAAATCGTTGACCAAAATGTACTGTTCTCTCTCTGTCCCAAACTTCTGAGTGCTTCAATCAATTTGTGGTTCACATTGTCAACAAGTAAAACAAATCAAAAGAAAAGATACTCCTTCATCAGCATTCAGAGCTCCAGACAGTCCTTCCAGGTGTGCAACACTTCAGCTGCAAGCCTGCTGAGGTCATCTATTGGATCCAGTGCTCTCACTGAGACCTCCTCGACATCTGTGAGACCTGACACCAATTGAGGGACTGCTTTGTCAAGCACCTTGCGATGTCCACCGCAAAAGGCAGGACCTCCCATTGGCAATCCATGTCAATTCAACTTCCCATTCCCATTTTGAAATGTCTGTTCATGGCCTCCTCCACTGCCATGTTGAGGTCAAGCTCTGGTCGGAGGAGCAACACCTCATATTCGGTGTGCATAGCCTCTAACCTGACGGCATGAACATTGATTTCTGGTCATTTCACCCACTCCCCGCATCTCCCTTTTCCTATTCCCCACTCGGCTCCCCTCTTACCCCTTCTCTTCTCCTCATTTGCCCATCACCTCCTCCTGATGCTTTCTCCCATGGTCCACTCTCCTCTCCTATCAGACTCCTTCTTCTTCAGCTGTTTACCTCTTCAACCTATCACCTCCCAGCTTCTTACTTCAACCCCATCTCCACTCACCTTCCCCTGACTTGCTCTTACTTGGTAGCTTGTACTCTTTCCCCTCCCTGCCCACCCTCTTATTCTGGGTCTTCCCCCTTCCTTTCCGGTCTTGATGAAGGGTCTCTGTCCGAAACGTTGACTGTTTATTTCCCTCCATGGATGCTCCCTGACTTGCTGAGTTCCTCCAGCATTTTGTGTGTCGCTCAAGATTTCCAACAGCAGCAGAATTTCCTGTGTTTATAGTGTACTGATTATTGCACTACCGTGGGAATGAGGGTTACCGTCTGCGCTCCCAGCGAAGCTTTTGATTCATTAAGAATTCCTCTCTGAAAATCCACTGATTAAATTAATTGCTAGCACAGCAAGCAAAGATTATGTTATTATGGGAGAGAGCAGATGTCTCACGTGGTCTGGACAACTGAGCAATTTCAATGAAAGTCTGATAACTGGGATTAAGAATGGCAGGCTGGTAGGTTTTCAACTTGGCAAAGACGTGTTCGGGTCACAGAGTTTAGATGTCCTAAAACTGTGGAGCAAAGTGAGTAACGTTTAACGTTTCCAAGAACAATAGGGCATCAGTGAAAAGAATTAAGAATTAATATTCAGCGTGGATTCGTTTAAACAAAAATAATCTGGAGGTTTTACAAGAAAACTGCTCACTGGTTAAACTGAGAGCAGTGAGAGGTCACTTTTGCTGTCACATTTTGTTTGTGATTGTATTTATGATGTCGCTACTTTCAGCATTGAAGCGCACAGAATCGCTCCAATCTGCATGAAATGCTGCCCTCTCGTGGCCTTGCAGGGTAGCTTTGCAAGATTTGGAAACTCATTACTTTATCTGTGCAAAGAAATCATGCTGTATCTTTAATAACCTCAGTGTACCTCAAAATGTTTTGCAGCCAATAAAATACTCTTTGAAGTGTAGTCATAGCTAGTTTACATATGGTAACATTATAATTTTTCAGGTGCTCAGCATCACCTGAAAAATCATAATCACCATCAGGCAGGAGGTACAAAGCCATAAGTGCCACACCACCAAGTTCAGAAACAGTTATTGCCCTTCACAACCCATCAGGCTCCTGAACTAGTGTGGATAACTTCACTCACCTCAGCACTGAACTGATTCCACAACCATAGACTCACTTTGAAGGACTCTACAACTTGTGTTCTCCGTTTTATGCATATACTTTTTAAACATTTATTATTTACACTATTTGTCCTTTTTTGCATATTAATTGTTTGTCAGTCTTTGCTTATGTATAGTTTTTCATAATTGTTACTGTAATTAATTATTCACCTGGAAATGCCTGCAAGAAAATGAATCTCAAGGTAGTATATACAGTAACATACAGCACACATACTTCAATAATAAATTTACTTTGAACTTTGATCAAGATATAAATAATGCCCTGGACGCCAATGATAAACATACATGTTCTTACATTCTTAAAAGCATAGGCCCTTTGCTCACGAACAAGCACCTATTTACATTAATTGTGCGCAAATCATATTTTTTATTCTCCCCACATTTCCATCAACTCCCTGCAGATTCTGACACTAACTTACTTGCTTAGGGGCAATTTACAGTGACCATTTAACCACCAACCCACGTCTTTGCAGTGTGGGAACAAAGAAACCCACACAAAATGCTGGAGGAACTCTGTAGGTCAGGCAGCATCTATGGAAAAGAATAAACAGTTGATGTTTCGGGCTGAGACCCTTCATGAGGTCTGGAAAGGAAGGGGAAAGATGCAAGAATGAAAAGGTTGGGGGGAGGGCAAGGAGGATAGCTAGAAGGTGATAAGTGAAGCTAGGTGGGTGGGAAAGGTCAAGGGCTGGAGAAGAAGGAATCAGATAGGAGAGGAGAGTGGACCATAGGGGAAAGGGAAGGAGAGGGGACCTGGGGGAAGCGATGGGCAGGTGAGAAGAGGTGAAAGGCCAGAGTGGGGAATAGAGGAAGAGGAAAGGAGGAAGGAAAGGCAAAAAAAAGTACCAGAACAAAGTGTTGCATCCAGTGGAAACCCATGCAGTCACAAGGAGAACATGCAAGCTCCACACAGACAGCCTTGGGGGTCAGGAGTGAACCCGGGTTGATGGTGCCTAAGGTACCATCTCTACCAGCTGTACTATTGCACTGGCCATCATTTGGATTGTAAGTTCAGATCTTTTACATCCAGCTGGGAGATCCTGTTTAGTGTTTCATCTGAAAGATGGATGAGGTTAGACTAACTCCATTTCAAATATTTGACTGTAGCACAAATTATGCCGTGTATAATTCATATTCTGAACTAAATTCCAGAGTGGAAGTAATGAATTAAATCATTTATTTTTATTAATCACTCTGATGTTTGAACAGCTCATAGCACAACGGATGTTCACCAGCCTGAATTAGCCAAATCATCTGGTGCATTGATATGGTGATTAACCTGAACCAAATCCCCAGAAGGGCATTCTTACTTCTGAAAACATCATCTATATTTTCCTCCAATTTTTATGTTAAATAAATCTTTATTTGATCTTGAATGATTTCCAAATAACGCTTAATGATTAGTGATTTTTGGAAACAGTGAAACAACCTACAACAACACAAGATATTCAGAGGGCCATAAGACTATAAGACATAGAGCAGAATTAGGCCATTTGGCCCAGCGAGTCTGTCCACTGATTCATGGCTGATTTATTATTCCCCTTAACACCATTCTCCTGCCTTCTCCTTGTCACCTTGATGCCCTGACTAATCAAAAACCTATCAACCTCCACTTTAAATGCGTATAAAGCTGTCTGTGGCGCAGACTCGCAACTAAAGAAATTCATCCTCATCTCTGTTCTAAAGGGTGTCCCTCTATTCTGAGGCTGTCCTCTCTAGTCCTAGACTCCTCCATAACATCCCCTCCACGTCCACTCTATCTAAGGCTTTCAATGCCCAAAGCCACCAAATGCTCCTTTCATTCTTGGAATCATTCTCATGAACCTCCTTTGAACCTTCTCCAATGCCAGCACATCTTTTCTTTGACATGGAGCCAGAACTGCTCACAATACTCCAATTGCAGACAGACCAATGTCCTATAAAGCCTCAGCATTACATCCTTGCTCTTATATTCTAGTCCTAAATGGAGATGCTTGCCTTCCTTACCACTGATTCAACCTGTAAGTTAACTTCCAGGGAATCCTGCACAAGGGCTCCCAAGTCCCATTGCATCTCTGATTTTTAAATTTTCTCCCCATTTTGAAAATAGTCTATGCTTTTATTCCATCTATCGAAGTGCATAACCATACACTTCCTGACACTGTATTCCATCTGCCACCTTTTTGCCCATTTCCCCTGTCTGTCTAAGTCCTTCTGCAAGACTCCCTCCTTCCTCAACACTACCTGCCCCTCCACCTATCTTTGTAGCATCTGCAAACCTGGCCACAAAGCCATCAATTCCTTCATCCAAATCATTGACATATAATGTTAACAAAAGCAGTCCCAATACCGACCTCTGTGGAATACCACTAGTCACCGGCAGCCAATCTGAAAAGGTTTCCAACAATGCAGCATTATGGTGGAACATGGTTTTAGTATTCAGGTCTCCAAAGCAGGATTTCAATCCACTGTCTTTTTTTCAGGAATTAGATTCAACCCAGTAGACTAGAGCTGGTATACAGCAAAGCTGTTAGGATTGGAAAAAAGAATAACCAACAGTGCAGCTTATAATAGCAATCCTCCGCAAAGTGCATTATTTACAGACATCACCCTTAAACAAAACTGTGTTGTTTTTACAGATCAAAATGCTGTCAATGCTTACTGTCTGAACCTGCATGTGAAGTATTGGTAAGAACAGAATAATACTTCTGCACCTGCAAAATCAAAATGTTTGAGATAGAAATGAAACATAAAGAATCAAGCTTCCTGTTGAGTACAACGAGTTATCAGATATTTTAGCTTGACTTGTTTGAGTGGAGCAAGGAAAGTTATTGTTATCTCAGACAGATCTCATGTTAGTTAAGGTAAACATCCCTCCCATTGCTTCACACTGACTCAAAGAAATTCGTGCCCAGACCAATGTTTAGAGTCATGGATTCATAGAGCAATACAGCACAGATATACTGCAAGTCCAAACAGTCCATAGTGACCAGGGTGCCCACCCAGCCAGTCCCAGTTTCCTGCGTTCAGCCCATATACTTCTTTGGCTTGCCCTCTATGTACTTATCCAATTGCTTCTTAAATGATATGATTATTTGTACTAGCCTCAACCACTTCCTCTGGCAGCTCCCTCTAAATGAAAAAGTTCAAATTCAGATTTATTTTTCACATGTACATCAAAACATACAATTGAAATGTGTCATTTGCGTTAACTACAACCAACACACCCAAGGTTGTCCTTCAGGCTTCGACCTTCAGCCTTGCTCTCCAGACTTCACCCGGTTTGATCGTCAAGCCTCTACTTCTGGACTTGCACGGACCTCATCCTGCAGACTCACACAGACCTCCAGGTCCCTTTTAAACCTTCCTTGCTCATCCTAAATCTATACCCCTAGTTTTGCACACCCCTACTCTGGGGAAAAGACTGTTACTGTCCACCTTATCTTATTAACTTCTATAAATTTTCCCCTCATTCTCCCACAATCCAAGGATTAAAGATCTAGCCTGGCCTAACTCTCCCAATAATTCAAGCCCTCTAGTCCTAACAACATCTGTAAAACTTTTTTTACATTCTTTCCTATTTAACCAGGTTTTTCCTATAAAAGGATAACAAAACTGAATACAGTACTCCAGGTGTGGCCTCACCAGCGACTTGTACAACTGCAACATGATGCCCCAACTCCTATACTCAAGGCCGTGACTGATGAAAACCAGCATGCTAAATGGCTTTCTTGCCACCATGTCTACCTGTGACTGGTTTCAATGAACTATGCAGTTATACCTTTGTACTTTAAATCCTTGGTCCCTCTGTTCCCTCCTGTTTATCTCAACAAGCGCCTACAGATTTATTGGCAAAACGATTGCAACTTGTTTTTCCTTCAAAATAATGTCATGTCATTGACACATCACAGGTCATTGGATGAAGGGCACGTTGGAATGCAAGTCTTTCCTTCTCTTTCTTTTGAGCGTAGCAATCAAAAGACATAGAGGAGCAGAATTAGGCCATTCGGCCCATCAAGCCTTCTCCGCCATTCCATCATAGCTAATTTATTATCCCTCTCAACCCCATTCTCCTCCTTCTCCCTGTAACGTGTGACATTGTGACTAATCAAGAATCTATCAAACTCCAATTCAAATACCTCTTCCTAGAGATGCTGCCTGGCCTGCTGCGTTCACCAGCAACTTTGATGTGTGTTGCTCAAATACATCCAATGACTTGGCCTCCACAGCCGTTTGAGGCACAGAATTCCACAGATTCACCACCCTTTGGTAAAAGAAATTTCTCCTCCTCTCTGTTCTAAAGGTACGTCCTTCTATTCTGAGGCTGTGCTCTCTGGTCCTAGACTACCCCAGTATAGTAAATATCCTCTCCATGTCCAATCTATCTGGGACTTTCAATATTCGATAGGTTTCAAGAAGATCCACCACCCCCGCCATTCTTCTAAACTCCAGTGAATACAGGCCCAGAGCCACCAAACCCTCCTTGTGTATTAAATGCGTTCATTACCCTTAAGTGCAGATGAATCTGTACAAATTAAATTGCTTAAAAACAAGTTATATCATACATTGCACTTTCTTTTATTTACAGAATCCTCAGAAAAGACTTCAAATTATTGAGACGATTTTGTATTTTTGTTTAGGATTCAAGGAAAATTAAGCCTGGTGGAAATTATGAACTTTCTTTAAGTTTATTATTGTGATGTGTCAAGTGTTACGTGTAAGAGACATCTGACAAATGACAAGGGAGAGCAATAAAATGTTGGCTTATTGCCGTGTGATGACGAATGTCAGCACATTGGTTTCAATAAGTTGATGTAACGTATTTACCTATTGCAATAGATCAGATATGTTCATGAATGAAGTAAGATCTTCTCTACCCCATGGACCTTTGGGTGTGTAGTCACTGAACGTATTGAAGGTTAATAACTTTAGGATTCTGGATTCTATGAGAATCAAGGGATTTTGCACTTGAATTACATTTGTATAATATTCAATGGTGAAGCAGACAGGAGTGACTTAATAACCTTCAAAAGCTTCTATTAGTTTTAGGAAAGATCTGTGACATTTTATCACTAACATTAAGCCAATGTGTATTAGATTGCCAAAGTGCAATGACAGAACACAAACTGTTGTATATTATCAATCTGCAGCTGTGTAATGTGCACTGAAATGTCAAAATAAATAAGAGCAAATAAAAATGGAGCTCAGTTCCAGGAGCCAATCCTTGCTGGCACAGTACCCCTACCCTACACCATGCTGACTGATAACTCACTACCTTCCACTTGATCTGGGTGGAGTGGGATCACCGCACTGGCCCAAGTGCTGGTAAGGCCTTGAATGGTTCTAATGCGCAGGAACATTTGAATGTTGGTAACTAATTTTAAAAAATAAATATTTAAAAATATGAGACACAAGAGGTTCTGCAGAGGCAGAAGTCTTGAACAACACACACAAATTGCTGGTGGAACTTGGCAAGCCGGGCAGGACCTATGGAGGGAAATGAACCGTCCTGGTGAAGGGTTATGGTCCATAACGTCGACTGTATTTACCTGACTTCCTGAGCTCCCCCTGTATTTTATGTGTGGTGCTTTTAAAATATAAAATCAGTTTCAATGACTATTGGAAATAATTAAACATAATTGAAATGATTAAAAGAAAATAAACTTAATCCCCTTTGCTTTCTTTCCTGCTGCTCTACTAGCCTCTTTGGAATCAGCTGGACAATGGATGTACAGGTGTACTGTGGAAAGCATTCTGACAGGTTCCATCACCGCCTAGTCTGGAGGCTCCAATGCACAGGATTGGAAAAAGCTGCAGAGGGTTGTAAACTCAACCAGTTCAATCATGGACACTAACCTCCCAACCATCGAGGACATCTTCAAAAGGTGATGTTTCAAAAAGGTGGCATCCATCATGAAAGACCCTCACCACCCAGGACAATTAAGAGACTCTTGGATAGGCAGACGGCTGAAATGGAGGGCCATGTGGGAGAGAAGGGTTAGATTGATCTTGGTGCAGAAACATAGAAAGCCTACAGCACAATACAGACTCTTCAGCCCACAAAGCTGTGCCGAACATGTCCTTACTTTAGAAATTATCTAGGGTTACCCATAACCCTCTATTTTTCTAAGCTCCATGTACCTATCCAGGAGTCTCTTAAAAGACCCTATCATTTCACCGGCAACCCATTCCACGCACACACCACTCTCTTCATAAAATACTTACCCCTGACATCCCCTCTGTACCAACTTCCAAGCACCTTAAAACTGTGCCCTCTCGTGTTAGCCATTTCAGCCCTGGGAAAGGTCCCTCTGACTATCCACATGAGTTCATTCAACCTGTTTTCATAAGGTATGCTCCCCAATCCAGACAACATCCTTGTAAATCTCCTCTGCACCCTTTCTATAGTTTCCACATCCTTCCAGTAGTGAGGTGACCAGTACTGAGCACAGTACTCCAAGTGGGGTCCGACAGGGTCTTATATAGCTGCAACATTACCTCTCAGCTATTAATCTCAATCCCACGGTTGATGAAGGCCAATGCACCATATGCCTTCTTAACCACACAGTCAAACTGCGCAGAAGCTTTGAGTGTCCTATGGACTCGGACCCCCAATATCCCTCAGAACCTCCACACTGGCAAGAGTCTTACCATTAATACTATATTCTGCCATCATATTTGACCTACTAAAATGAACCACCTCACACTTATCTGGGTTGAACTCCATCTGCCACTTCTCAGCCCAGTTTCGCATCCTATCGATGTCCTGTTGTAACCTCTGACAGCCCTCCACACTATCCACAACACCCCCAACCTTTGTGTCATCAGCAAATTTACTAACCCATCCCTCCACTTCCTCATCCAATCATTTATAAAAATCATGAAGAGTAGGGGTCCCAGAACAGATCCCTGAGGCACACCACTGGTCACCGACCCCCATGCAGAGTATGACTTGTCTACAAACACACTTTGCCTTCTTTGGGCAAGTCAGTTCTGGATCCACAAAGCAATGTCCCCTTGGATCCCATGCCTCCTTACTTTCTCAATAAGCCTTGCATGGGGTACCTTGTCAAATGCCTTGCTGAAATCCATATACACTACATCTTCTGCTCTACCTTCAACAATGTGTTTAGTTCCATCCTCAAAACACTCAACCAGGCTCAAGGCATGACCTGCCTTTGACAAAGCCATGCTGACTATTCTTAATCATATTATGCCTCTCCAGATGTTCATAAGTTTTGCTCTTTGGATCTTTTCCATCGACTTACCAACCACTGAAGTAAGACTCACTGGTCTATAATTTCCTGAGCTATCTCTACTCCCTTTCTTGAATAAGGGAACAACATCTGCAACCCTCCAATCCTCCGGAACCTCTCCCATCCCCATTGATGATGCAAAGATCATTGCCAGAGGCTCAGCAATCTCCTCCCTCACCTCCCACAGTAGCCTGGGGTACATCTCATCTGGTTCTGGAGACTTATCCAACTTGATATTTTCCTAAAGCTCTAGCATATCCTCTTAAAGTCTATACGCTCAAGCTTTTCAATCTGCTGTAAATCATCTCTACAATCGCCAAGATCCTTTTCCGTAGTGAATACTGAAGCAAAGTACTCATTAAGTACCTCTGCCATCTCCTCCGGTTCCATACACACTTTTCCACTGTCACACTTGATTGGTCCTATTCTCTCACGTCTTATCCTCTTGCTCTTCACATACTTGTAGAATGCCTTGGGGTTTTCTTTAATCCTGCTCACCAAGGCCTTCTCATGGCCCCTTCTGGCTCTCCTAATTTCATTCTTAAACTCCTTCCTGATAGCCTTATAATCTCCTAGATTTCTATCATTACCTAGTTTTTTTGAACCTTTCGCAAGTTCTTCTTTTCTTCTTGACTAGGTTTACAACAGTTTTTGTACACCATGGTTCCTATACCCTACCACCTCTTCCCTGTCTCATTGGAATGCACCTATGCAGAACGCCACGCAAATATCCCCTGAACATTTGCCACATTTCTGCCGTACTTTTCCTGATAACATCTGTTCCCAATTTATGCTTCCAAGTTCCTGTCTGATAGCTTCATATTTCCCCTTACTCCAATTAAACAGTTTCCTAACTTGTCTGTTCCTATCCCTCTCCAATGCTATGGTAAAGGAGATAGAATTGTGAACACTATCTCCAAAATGCTCTCCCACTGAGAGACCTGACACCTGACCAGGTTCATTTCCCAATACCAGATCAAGTACAGCCTCTCCTTTTGTAGGCTTATCAAAATATTGTATTAGGAAACCTTCCTGAGCACACCTAACAAACCCCATCCTATCTCAACCCTTTGCTCTAGGGAGATGCCAATCAATATTTGGGAAATTAAAATCTCCCACCACGCTAACCCTGTTATTATTACACCTTTGCAGAATCTGTCTCCCCGTCTATTCCTCAATGTCCCTGTTACTATTGGATGGTCTACAAAAACACCCAGTAGAGTTATTGACTCCTTCCTGTTTCTAACTTCCACCCACAGAGACTCCGTAGACAATCCCTCCATGTCTCCCTCCTTTTCTGCAGCCGTGACACTATCTCTGATCAGCAGTGCCACGCCCCCACCTCTTTTGCCCCCCTCCCTGTCCTTTCTGAAACATCTAAAGCCTGGCACTTGAAGTAACCATTCCTGCCCCTGTACCATCCAAGTAGTTTTAAGGGTCGCCACAACATTGTGGGCCTTGCACTTCACTGAGGCAGTCTACAAGAAGGGTCAGAGCCGTCTCTATTTCCTGAAGAGACTGAGGTCCTTTAACATCTGCCGGACGATGCTGAGGATGTTCTACGAGCCTGTGGTGGCCACTGCTATCATGTTTGCTGTTGTGTGCTGGGGCAGCAGGCTGAGGGTAGCAGACACCAACAGAATCAACAAACTGATTCGTAAGGCCAGTGATGTTGTGGGGATGGAACTGGACTCTCTGACGGTGGTGTCTGAAAAGAGGATGCTGTCTAATTTGCATGCCATCTTGGTCAATGTTTCCCATCCACTACATAATGTACTGGTTGGGCACAGGAGTACATTCAGCCAGAGACTCATTCCACTGAGATGCAACACAGAGCGTCATAGGAAGTCATTCCTGCCTGTGGCCATCGAACTTTACAACTCCTCCCTTGGAGGGTCAGACACCCTGAGCCAATAGGCTGGTCCTGGACTTATTTCATAATTTACATATTACTATTTAACTATTTATGGTTCTATTACTATTTATTATTTATGGTGCAACTGTAACGAAAACCAATTTCCCCCGGGATCAATAAAGTATGACTAGGAACTAGGTAGAAACGTGAATCTGCAGGGACAGAGGGGTATGGGTCATGTAAAGGCAGAAGAGATGTAGTTTAATACAACATCATGCTCAGCACATATATTATGGGCCACATGGCCTGTTCCTGTGCTCTATATTTATGTTCTATGACAATTAGGAAATTTGATGGTCTTTATAGCCAGCATTTTTGTGTCATATATACTTAATTAAGCAGTTTGAAATTCCTCAGCTGCTGTAACGGACTTTGAATTCATTTTACTGCATCATTCCTCCAGTCCTCTGGAATGCTAGTTCGGCAACACAAATACCCTGCAATCATTGCCAAAATGACTGCATATACATACAAGTAAATAAATGTTATAAGTAGTAGAAATCTGAGGATCTTGAAAGAGAAAACAGAAAACCTGCGGAAAAGTAAAATGATGAAGCACAGATCCTTGTTTGTCAAGAGTACTGAGATGAAAGTCAGAAGAAATTGGCAGTTACTGATTGGCCAAAGTTCAGAAGAGAATTTATGGACATGCAGTAATTAAAATGTAAAGGAAATTTGTGCACAGGACGCCTGTAAGGATTTACTGAGATGAAACAGGACTGAATTAAATGATCTAAAATGCAGAGGCAACCCTGTCAGAGCATGAGCAAACATGAGGACATGAAAGGAATGTAAGCCGTGCAATCCATTAGTGAGTCTCCAGAGAGATGTAGAACTCCGTGGAATATTCTAAAATAGTAAAAGCACTGTACGTGCACTTTCGGAGACTCTCGTTCTCTTCATTTTCAATGTTGTCCCTCAGGACTAACCCGAAGACACTGTTGTTCTGTATAGCTTCACATCCAAATCAGTTGACTGGACTGTTGTCTTTTATCATACACTGCAACTCTCATACAACTGATGCTCAAGTAAAAATCTCTACACATAAACACTGCCTTGATCTTTCATTGATATTATCTCTATAGTTCCTTACCCATGAATCTTGGGAGTGTACAGAAGATTTCATAGCTAGGAAATGTCATGTCTGCTCAGCAGCCTAAGTCAGCTCAATCACATGTCAGACATATGAATATATTCTCATAAGGAACTCCACAACAACGTCTGTTCCAGGAGCTGAATCATAGTTTTTGTGAAAAGAAAGGGCAGGTCATTGGTCAATGAAATTTAAGAAAGAAATTCTATTGATTGCAATATCTTTCTCTTCTGCAGAACATCCCACATTCCTTTGCACTTGAATTATTCAGAACTAAGTGTGTTGTTGTAATGATAAGCATATGATAACTAATCTTCACACAGGAGCCTCTTACAAACCATGATGAGGTACGACATCATCTAACTTGCTTTTAAAGATGATGATTGAATCTTAAGTGTACATCCAGTGGCCATTTTATTAGGTACACCTGTGCACCTGCTCATGTATGCAAATACCTAATCGGCCAATCATGGGGCAGCAACTCAATGCAGTAAATCATGAAAACATGGTCAAAAGGCTCAGTTGATGTTCAGACTAAATGTCAGAATAGGAAGAAATGTGATCTAAGTGAGTTTTGTATGTGGAATGATTGCTGATGCCAGATGGGGTGGTTTGAATATCTCAGAAACTGCTGATCTCCTGGGATTTTCATGCACAACAGTCTCTACAGAAAATGATACAATAAACAAAAAACATCCAGTGAACAGAAGTTCTGTGGGCGAAAACAACTTGTTAATGAGAGAGCTCAGAGGAGAATGGCCGGACTGCTTCAAGCTGACAGGAAGACGACAGTAACTCAAATAACTACAGGTTACAACAGTGGTGTGCAGAAGAGCATCTCTGAATGCACCACACGTTGAAACGGATGGGCTACAGAAGCCACACATTTAGTGGAAACTTTATTAAGTACAGATGGTACCGAATAAAGTGGCCACTAGGTTTATGTCTAGAGACCAAGGGAACAATTTTGCTGTTGGATCTATACCAGTGGGAATTTTCTTCAGATCCGTCTGGGAAGGAAGCAAGAGTCTGGTTTAAAATTCCATTGAAAAGAAACAGGCAGAAATACTGCCTCATTTGGATGTGCTAAATGCATAAAGTAGCCACGCATTGACTTTGATTGAAAAGACTGGAATAGAATGGATATACATTAGTCTAACATGCTGTTAACACGTTGCTGATGTCAAATTTTGACCTCAGCACCTCTGGCAAGACCATAAGACCATTAGACATAGGAGTAGAATTAGGCCATCTGGCCCATCAAGTCTGCTCCGCCATTCAATCATGGCTGATCCTTTTTCTATCTCCTCCTCAACCCCAGTTCCCAGTCTCCTCCCCGTAAACTTTGATGCCATGTCCAATCAAGAACCTATCAATCTCTGCCTTAAATACACACAGTGACCTGGCCACCTGGCCTCCACAGCTGCATGTGGCAACAAACTCCACAAAGTCACCACCCTTTGGTTAAAGAAATTTCTCCGCATCTGTTTTGAAAGGGCACTCCTCTATCCTGAGGCTGTGCACTCTTGTCCTAGACTCTCCCACCATGGGAAACATCCTTTCCACATCTACTCTGTCTAGGTCTTTCAACATTCGAAAGGTTTCAATAACATCCCCCCTCATCCTTCTGAATTCCATCGAGTACAGACTTAGATCCATCAAACGTTCCTTGTATGATAACCCTTTCATTCCTGGAATCATCCCTGTGAATCTCCTCTGGACCCTCTCCAATTCCAGAACATCTTTTCTAAGATGAGGGGCCCAAAACTATTCACAATACTCAAGGTGAGGCCTCACCAGTGCCTTATAAAGCCCCAGCATCACATCCTTGCTCTTGTATTCTAAACCTCTTGAAATGAATGCTAAAATTGCATTTACCTTCCTCACCACCGACTCAACCTGCAAGTTAACATTCAGGGTGTTCTGCACAAGGACTCCCAAGTCCCTCTGCATCTCAGATTCCTGAATTTTCTCCCTGTTTAGAAAATAGTCCACACATTTATTTCTAATACAAAAGTGCATGACCATGCATTTTCCAACATTGCATTTCATTTGCCACTTTCTTGCCCATTATCCTAATCTGTCCAAGTCCTTCTGCATCCTACCTGTTTCCTCAAAACTACCTGCCCCTCCACCAATCTTCATATCATCTGCAAACTTGACAACAAAGCCACCTATTCCATCATCTAAATCATTTATATACAGCATAAAAAGAAGTGGTCCCAACACCAACCCCTGCGGAACACCACTAGTCACTGGCAGCCAACCAGACAAGGATCCTTTTATTCCTACTCGCTGCCTCCTACCAAACAGCTAATGCTCTAACCATGTTAGTAACTTTCCTGTAATTCCATGGGCTCTTAACTTGGTAAGCAGCCTCATGTGCGGCACTTTGTCAAAGGCCTTCTGAAAGTCCAAATATACAACATTCACTGCATCCCCTTTATCTATCCTACTTGTAATCCCCTCAAAGAATTCCAACAGGTTTGTCAGGCAGGGTTTTCCCTGAAGGAAAACATGCTGACTTTGTTCTATCTTTTCCTGTGTCACCAAGTATTCCATTACCTCATCCTAACAATTGACTCCAACATCTTCCCAATCACTGAGGTCAGGCTAACTGGTCTATAATTTTCTTTCTGCTGCCTTCCTCCTTTCTTAAAGAGTGGAGTGACATTTGCAATTTTCTAGTCCTCTGGCACCATGCCAGAGTCCAATGATTTTTGAAAGATCATTTCTAATGCTACCACAATCTGTAATGCTACCTCTATCAGAACCCTGGGGTGCAGTTCCTCTGGTCTGGGTGACGAATGTACCTTTAGGTCTTTCAGCTTGTTGAGCACCTTCTCTTGTAATAGTAACTGCACCCACTTCTCTTCCTTCACACACTACAACATCAGGGATACTGCTAGTGTCCTCCACAGTGAAGGCTGAAACAAAATACTCATTTAGTTCATCAGCCATCTCCTTGTCCCCTGTTATTATTTCTCCTGCCTCATTTTCTAGCCGTTCTATATCCACTCTTACTTCTCTTTTATTTTTAACATACTTGAAAAAGCTTTTACTATCTACTTTGATATCATTTGCTAGCTTGCTTTCATATTTCATCTCTTCCCTTCTAATGACTTTTTTGGTTGCTCTCTGTAGGTTTTTTAAAAACTTCCCAATTCTCTACCTTCCCACTAATTTTTGCTTTGTTGTATGCCCTTTCTTTTGCTTTTACAATAGCTTTGACTTCCCTTGTCAGCCACGGTTGTACTATTTTACCATTTGAGAATTTCTTCATTTTTGGAATAAGTGTGTTCTGCACCTTCCTCATTTTCCCCAGAAACACAGGCCATTGCTGCTCTGCTGACATCCCTGCCAGCAACTCCTTCTCTCTTTGGCAACTCCTCTCTCATACCACTGTAATTTCCCTTACTCCACTGAAATACTGCTACATCAGACCTTACTTTCTCCCTATCAAATTTCAAGTTGAACACAATCATATTGTGATCACTGGTTTCTAAGGGTTCATTTAGCTTAAGCTTCCAAATCGTCTGCGGTTCATTACATAACACCCAATCCAGTATAGCTGATCCCCAAGTAGGCTCAACGATAAACCGCTCTAAAAAGCCATCTCTTAGGCATTCAACAAGCTCACTCTTGAGATCCATTACCAACTTGATTTTCCCAATCAACTTGCATGTTAAAATCTCCCATGACTACCAAAACATTGCCCTTTTGACTTGCCTCTCTATTTCCTGTTGTAACCTATGGTCCACCTCCCAGCCGTTGTTGGGAGGCCTGTATATAAATACCATTAACATCCTTTTACCCTTGCAGTTTCTTAACTCAACCCACAAGGATTCAACATCTTCCGATCCTATGTCACAGCTTTTTATTGATTTGATGCCTTTCTTCACCAGAGAGACACACCACCCCCTCTGCCTACCTTCCTAACCCTCCAACACTATGTGTAACCTTGGACATTCAGCTCCCAACTACAACCATCCTTCAGCCACGATTCAGTGATGGCCACAACATCATACCTGACAATCTGTAACATTACAACAAGATCATCCACCTTATTTCTTATCCTACGCACATATGGATACAAAACCTTGAGTACCGAATTTGCTATCCTTTTTGATTCTGCATCCCTAATAACTTGATACTCAGCCTGTTGGCTGCAACTAAGTCCCATCACCTGCCTGCCCTTCCTGACAATCTGACTGCACGCAATCTTTGCTTTTTTATCATCTGTCCTATCCTGAGTCCCTTCACTCCAGTTCCCACCCCCTGTTAAGTTAGTTTAAACCCCCCCCCTAACAGCTCTAACAAACCTGCCCGCGAGAATATTGGTCCCCCTCAGGTTCAGGTGCAATCCTTCACTTTTGAACAGGTCATACCTCCCCCAGAAGAGATCCCAATTATCCAAGAACCTGAAGCCCTGCCCCCTGCACCAGATTCTCACACATTTATCTGCCAAATCATCCTGTTTCTACTCTCACTGGTGCGTGGCACAGGCAGCAATCCAGAAATTACTAACCAGGATGTGCTGCTTCTCAGCTTTCTACCTAGCTCTCTAAATTCTCTTTTCAGGACCTCATTGCTTTTCCTTCCTATGTCATTGGTACCAGTACGTTCCAGGACATCTGGCTGCTCCCCCTCCCTCTCCAAAATGTTGTGGACGCAATCTGAAACATCCCTGACCCTGGCACCTGGAAGGCAACATACCATCCGGAAACTTCCCGAGTTACTCCAATAAAGTGTTATCCTTGATCACATGACCTATAGATTCAGGATCAGTTCCTGTGGATTGGAGGGTGGCTAATGTTGTCCCTCTCTTCAAGAAGGGAGGAAGAGAGAGAACAGGGAATTATAGACCGGTTAGCCTGACGTCGGTGGTGGGAAAGATGCTGGAGTCAATTATAAAAGATGAAATTACGACACATCTGGATAGCAGTAACAGGATCAGTCCGAGTCAGTATGGATTTACGAAGGGGAAATCGTGCTTGACTAATCTTCTGGAATTTTTTGAGTATGTAACTATGAAAATGGACAAGGGAGAGCCAGTGGATGTAGTGTACCTGGATTTTCAGAAAGCCTTTGATAAAGTTCCACATAGGAGATTAGTGGGCAAGATTAGGGCACGTGGCATTGGGGGCAGAGTACTGACATGGATTGAAAATTGGCTGGCTGACAGAAAGTAAAGAGTAGCGATTAACGAGTCCCTTTCAGAATGGCAGGCAGTGACCAGTGGGGTACCGGAGGGTTCAGTGCTGGGACCACAGCTGTTTACAATATATATTAATGATTTAGATGAGGGAATTAAAAGTAACATTAGCAAATTTGCCGATGACACAAAGCTGGGAGGCAGTGTGAAATGTGAGGAGGATGTTATGAGAATGCAGGGTGACTTGGACAGACTGGGTGAGTGGGCAGATGCATGGCAGATGCAGTTTAATGTGGATAAATGTGAGGTTATCCACTTTGGTGGTAAGAACGGGAAGACAGATTATTATCTAAATGGAGTCAAGTTAGGAAAAGGGGAAGCACAACGAGATTTAGGTGTTCTTGTACATCAGTCACTGAAAGCAAGCATGCAAGTACAGCAGGCAGTGAAGAAAGCTAATGGCATGCTGGCCTTCATAACAAGGAGAATTGAGTATAAGAGCAAAGGAGTCCTTCTGCAGCTGTACAGGGCCCTGGTGAGACCACACCTGGAGTACTGTGTGCAGTTTTGGTCTCCAAATTTAAGGAAGGACATTCTTGCTATTGAGGGAGTGCAGCGTAGGTTTACAAGGTTAATTCCCAGGATGGCGGGACTGCCATATGTCAAAAGATTGGAGTGACTGGGCTTGTATACTCTGGAATTTAGAAGGCTGAGAGGGGATCTTATTGAAACATATAAGATTATTAAGGGATTGGACACGCTGGAGGCAGGAAGCATGTTCCCGCTGATGGGTGAGTCCAGAACCAGAGGCCACAGTTTAAGAATTAGGGGTAGGCCATTTAGAATGGAGTTGAGGAAAAACTTTTTCACCCAGAGAGTGGTGGATGTATGGAATGCTCTGCCCCAGAAGGCTGTGGAGGCCAAGTCTCTGGATGCTTTCAAAAAAGAGATGGATAGAGCTCTTAAAGATAGCGGAATCAAAGGTTGTGGGGATAAGGCAGGAACTGGATACTGATAGTGGATGATCAGCCATGATCACAGTGAATAGCGGTGCTGGCTCGAAGGGCTGAATGGCCTACTCCTGTACCTATTGTCTATTGACCTTCTGCTCCCACCATTGCCCACTTTCCCATAACGATTGAGAAGTAAGAATAATTTACTTGAACATTATTCTTTTCTATCAGTCAACAGGCCCTTGAGAACACCCCTAATACTTACAGTAAACAGAGATATATGTAAAGTATCTGGAGTTCCTCACAAACATCCCTTTCCAGTCATCAATCCAAGCCAGAGATTAGCATCCCTGACTCTACAAATTGACACTCAAAAGGTAAATTGAAATCATGTCCATTGGTAACAGATGGGAAGTCCAAAAAACTTTAAAAATGCAAATGCATAAATGCTTGAAAGGCTATGGGGGAAGTGCAGGAAAATCAGACTCTGGATTTTGTTTTCAGAGTACCAACTTGGAAGTGAAGAGCTTCTGTATCATAACAATTCTATGTTGCCGTAGTACTCCTCTTCTTGTCCCTGAGTACTACACAGGAGTGCTATAAAGAGGGGTTTGACTGGTCCATATAGGAGGTACAAGCCTTGATGACCAAGAGCTTGGCCAAAGAGATTGATCTGAAGAGACTCAGATCTGAAACACAAGAGATTCTGCACATGCTGGACATGCAGAGTAAGACACACAAAATAACAGAGGAACTCAGCAAGTCAGGCACTATATATTGAAGGAAATAAACATTTGACATTTCGGGCAAAGACCCGTCATCAGAACAGGTCTTGGCCTGAAATCTCAAAAGTTTATTCATTTCCATAGATGCTGCCTGACCTCCTGAGTTCCAACAGCATTTTGTGTGTGCTGCTGGTAGAGATTTGGGAGCGGATTTCAAGAGCTAGGGATCATGGCTGTGAAAGGCACAGTTGCAAATGGTGGAACAGTTCAGTTTATAAATGATCCAGAGACAAAAGCTGGAGGAACACAGGGTTCTCAGAGGGTGAATGAGACAAAAGTTAAAGGAACACAGATCTCAGAGGACTGAAGGAGAAAAATGCTGGAGAAACACAGCAATTTCAGAGGGTTGAGGAGACAAAAGCTGGACAAACACAGAGATCACCGATGGATGAAGAGACAAAAGCTGGATGAACACAGAGATATCAGAGGGTTGAAGGAGACAGAAGCTGGAAGAACACGAGATCACAGAGAGTTGATAGAGACAAAAGCTGTGGGAACACAGAGATCTCAGAGGGTTGAAGGAGACAAATGCTGGAGGAACACAGAAATTTCAGTTTGTTGAAGGAGGCAGAAGCTGGAGAAACACAGATGTCTCAGATGGCTTAAGAAACAGAGGCTGGAGAACACAGAAATCTCAGAGTGATAAAAAGACAAAAGCTGGAGGAACACAGACATCTCAGATCATTGAAGAAGACAAAGCTGGACGAACAGACAGGTCTCAAAGGGTTGAAGGAGATAAAAGCTGGAGGAACACAGAGATCTCAGTAGGTTGAAGGAGGCAGAAGCTGGAGTAACACAGAGATCTCAGAGGCTTGAAGAGACACAATCGGGAGGAACACAAATGTATCAAAGGGCTGATGAAACAAAATCTGGAGTAAAAAGAGGATCTCATAGGGATGAAGATACAGAAGCTGGAGGAACACAGAGATCTCAGAGGCTTGAAGGAGACAAAAGATGGAGGAACGCAGAGATCTCAGCTGTTTTGAGGAGAAAAAGCTAGAGGAACACAGATATCTCAGTGGGTTAAAGAGCCAAAAGCTGGAGGAACAAATATAACTCAGTGGAATAAAGAGACATAACCTGGAGAAACACAGAGATCACCGAGGGTTGAAGAGACAAAAACTGGAGGAACACATAGATCTCAGAGGAATGAAAAGACAAAAGCTGAAAGAACACGGATATTTCACAGGGATGAAGAGACAAAAGCTGGAGGAACACAAAGAACGCAGAGGGCTCAAGTTACAAATGCTGGAGGAACTCAGAAATCTCAAAGGGTTGAAGGAGATAAAAGCTGGAGAAACACAGAGATCTCTGGGTTTTGAATACACAAATATTGGAGGAACACACAGACCTCAGAGGAATGAAGAGACAACTGGTGGAAGAACACTGATATCTCAGAGAGATGAAGAGACAAACACTGAAATAACACTTATATCTCAAAGGGATGAAGAGGCAAAGGCTGGAGGAACACAGAGAACTCAGAGGTTTGAAGAGAAAAGGTCAGACTGTTAAAGAGACAAAAACTTCAGGAAGACAGATGTATCAGAGGGTTGAAGGAGAAAAAACCTGGAGGAACACAGAGATCTGAGAGGGTTGAAGAGATAAAAGCTGTAGGAACACAGAGATCTCAGAGGAATGAAAAGACAAAAGCTGGATGAAAAAGGAGATTTCGGAGGGTGAAAGTGACAAAAGCTGGAGGAACATACAGAAATCAGTGTTTGAGGAGACAAAAGCTGCAGGAACACAGAGGTCTTAGAGGGTTGACGGCGGCAAAAGCTGGAGAAGCACAGACTTCATTTGGTTGAAGGAGACAAAATCTAGAGGAATATGGAGATCACAGAGGGTTGAAAAAACAAAAACAGGAGGCAAACACTGAAATAACACATATATCTCAGAGGAATGAAGGAGACAAAAGCTGGGGAAACACAGATGTCATAGAGGGCTGAAGAGACAAAAGCTGGAGGAACACAGAGATCTCGGATCGTTGAAGGAGACAAAGCTGGACGAACAAACAGATCTCAAAGGGTTGAAGGAGATAAAAGTTGGAGGAGCACCAAGATCTCAGTAGGTTGAAGGAGACAAAAGCTGGAGTAACAGAGAGATCTCAGCAGTATAAAGAGACAAAAGCTGGAGGAACATAAAGATACCAGGGGTTGAAGGAGACAAAAGCTGTAGGAACACAGACATTTCAGGGGGATAACGAGACAAAAGCTAGAGGAAAACAGAGATCTCACAGGGTGAAGGAGACAAAAGCTGGAGGAACGCAGGGATCTCAGAGTGTTAAAGAGACAAAAGCTGCAGAAGCAGAGAGATCTCAGAGGGTTCAGGAGACAAAAGATCGAGTAACGCACAGGCTCAGAGGGTTGACGGAGGCAAAACCTGGAGGAGCACAAAGATCTTGGTGATATGAAGAGACAAAGCTGGAGGAACGTAGAGCTATCAGGAGTTGAAGGAGACAAAACTTGGAGGGACACAGAGATCTCAGAAGGTTGGAGGAGCAAAAGTTAACAGAACACAGAGCTCTCAAAGGGTTGAAGGGACTAAAGCTGGAGAAACAAATATATCTCAGCGGGAAACAGAGTCAAAACCTGGAGAAAAATAAAGATTTCAGAAGGTTGAGGAGACAAAAGCTGGGGGAAAACAGAGGTCTCAGAGAGTTGATGGAGGGAAAAGCTGGAGGAACACAGAGGTGCCAGAGGGCTGAAGAGACGAAAACAGGAAGAATACAGAGATCTCAGGGGCTTTCGACACAAAAACTAGAGGGAAACAAAGGTCTCGGATGGCTGAAGGAGATAAAAGCTTAAGGAACACAGAGATCTCAGAGGGATGCCAAGACAAAAGCTGGAGTAACACTGATATCTCAGAAGGATGAAATAACAAAAGCTGGAGGAACACAGAGATCTCAGAGGGCTCAAGAGATGAAAACAGGAGGAGAAACGAGATCTCAGAGGGATGAATACACAAAAGCTGGAGGAACATAGAGATATCAAGGGTTGAAGGAGACAAAAGCTGGAGGGACACAGAGGTCTCAGAAGGTTGGAGGAGCAAAAGCTAAAGGAAAACAGAGATCTCAGAGGGTTGAGGAGACAAAAGCTGGAGGAACACAGAGGTTTCAGAGAGTTGAAGAGATAAAAACAGGAGGAATACAGAGATCTCAGGGGTTTGAAGAGACAAATGCTGGACAAACACAGAAATCTCATGGTTGAAGGAGACAAAAGCTGGAAGAACACAGAAATCATGGAGGGATGACGAGACAAAAGGGTTTCAGAGGGTTGAAAAGACAAAACTGGAGGAACACAGAGATCTCAGAAGATTGTAGAAGGCAAAAGCTACAGGAACACAGAGATCTTGGAGGGTTGAAGGAGACTAAAGCTCTAATAACACAGAGATCTCAGATGGTTCAAGAGACAAAACTGGAGGAACACAGAGATCTCAGAAGGTTATAGAAGGCAAAAGCTTGGAGAAAACAGACGTCTCAGAGGGTTGATGGAGGCAAAAGCTGGAGGGAAACAGAGGTCTGAGACAGCTGAAGGAGATAAAAGCTTAAGGAACATAGAGATCTCAGCGTGATGCCAAGACAAAAGCTGGAGTAACACTGATATCTCAGGGGGATGAAATAACAAAAGCTGAAGGAACATAGAGGTGTCAGAGGGTTGAAGAGACAAAACTAGAGGAACTCAGATATCTCAGAGGGTTAAAGAGATTAAAGGTGGACGAACACAGAGATCTCAGATGGTTGTGAGACAAAACTGGAGGAACACAGAGATCTGAGAGTGTTGAAGAGTCAAAAGCTGTTGGAGCACGGAGATCTCGGGTGGTTGAAGGATAAAAAAACCTGGAGGAAAACAGAGGTCAGAGATTTGAAGGAGACAAAAGCTGGAGGAACACAGATAGCAGAGGGTTGAAGAGACAAAAGCTGGAGGAACACAGAGATCTCAGGGGGTTGACGAGACAAAAACTGGAGTAACACTTTTATCTCAGAGGGCTGAAGTAAAAATAGCAGGATGAACATAGAGATCTCAGAGGGTTAAAGAGACAAAAATGGAAATAACACTGAGATCTGAGAAGGTTGAAGAGTCAAAATCTCGAGGATCACTGAGATCTCAGAGAGTTGAAGGAGAAAAAACCTGTAGGTAAACAGAGGTATCAGAGTGTTGAAGGAGACAACAGCTAGAGCAACTCAAGGGGATGAAGTAAGAAAAGCAAGAGGAACACACACATCTCAGAGGAGGAGGAGAACAGAGATCTCAGTGCATCCAAGAGACAAAAACTGGAGGAACACAGATCTCAGAAGATTGGAGGAGCACAATCTAGAAGAATACTGAGATCACAGAGGGTTGAAGAGACGAAAGCTGGAGGAACAGAGAGATATCAGAGGATTGAAGGAGAGAAAATCTGGAGGAACACAGAGATCTCAGAAGGTTCGTGGAGAAAAAGCTAGAGGAACACAGAGATCTCCAAGGATTGAAGAGTCAAAAACTGGAGGAACACAGAAATCTCAGATGGTTATAGAAGACAAAACTGGAGGAATACAGAGATCATAGAAGGTTGAAGGAGAAAAAACCTGGAGGAACACAGTGTTCTCAGAGAGTTGGAGGAGACAAAAGCTGGAGGAACACAGAGATTTCAGAGGGTTGACGAGACAAAAACTGGAGAGAAACAGAAACCTCAGAGGGATGATGAGATAAAAACTGGAAGAACATAGTTATCTCAGAGGGATGAAGAGACAAAAGCTGGTGGAACACAGATGTCTCAGAGCATTAAAAAGACCACAGAGACAAAACTGGAGGAACACTGAGATCTGAGAGGGTTGAAGTGTCAAAAGCTCGAGGATCACTGAGATCTCAGAGAGATGAAGGAGAAAAAACCTGTAGGAAAACAGAGATCTCAGAGTGTTGAAGGAGACAACAGCTAGAGCAACTCAGAGATATGAGGGGGTTGAAGAGACAAAAGTTGGCAGACCACGGAGATCCCAGGGAATTGAGGAAACAAAAACTGGAGGAAAACAGAGGTCTCAGAGGGCTGAAGGAGATAAAAGCTTAAGGAACACAAAGATCTCAGAGGGATGAAGAGACAAAAGCTGGAGTAACACTGGTATCTCAGAGGGATGAACTAACAAAAGCTGGAGATCTCAGAGGGGTAAGGAGACAAAAACTGAGTGAACATGGAGATCTCAAAGGGATGACTGGACAAAAGCTGGAGGAAAACACAGATCTCAGAGTGTTTATGAGACAAAAACTGGAGGAACACAGAGATCTCAGAGGGTTGACGGAGGCAAAAGCTGGAGGAACACAGACATCTCAGATCGTTGAAGGATTCAGAAGCTGGAGGAACACAGATCTCAGAGTTTTGAAAACACAAAAACTGGAGGAATACAGGACCTCAGAAGGATGAAGAGACAAAAGGAGGAAGAAGATCTCAGAGGGTTGAGGAGACAAAAGTTCTGGGAACACAGAGCTCGCAGAGGGTGGAAAAGATGAAAAAAAGGAGGAAGACAGAGATCTCAGGGGTTTGAAGACTCAAATGCTGGACGAACACAGAGATCTCATTGTTGAAAGAGACAAAAGCTAAAAGATCACAGAAATCACGGAAGGTTGACGAGACAAAAGCTGAAGGACTTAGAGTTCTCAAAGGGTTGAAGGAGACAAAAGCTGAAGGAACACAGAGATCTCAGAGGGTTGAAGAGACAGAACTGGAGGAACACAGATATCAAAAGGTTGTTGAGCGCATAAGCTACGGAAACACAGAGATCTCGGAGGGTTGATGAGACAAAAACTGGAGGAACACAAATATCTCAGAGCGTTAAAAAGATTAAAGGTGGACAAACACAGAGATCTCAGATTGTTGTGAGACAAAACTGGAGGAACACTGAGATCGCTGATGGTTGTAGGAGATAAAATCTGGAGGAACACAGGGATGTCAGACAGCTGAAAGAGACAAAAGCTGGAGGAACACAGAGATCTCAGAAGATTGTAGGAGACAAAAGCTGGAGGAACACAAAGATCTCACAGGGTTGAAAACACAAAAGCTGGATGAACACAGAGATCCCAGATGGTTAACTGGAGGAACACAGATATCTGAGAGGGATGAAGAGACAAAACCTGGAAGAGCACAGGCATCTCAGAGGGATGAATAGGCAAACGTTGAAAGAACACAGATATCTCAGAGGGATGAAAAGACAAAAGCTGGAGGAACAAATATATCTCAGAGGGATAAAGAGACAAAACCTGGAGGAAAACAGAGATCTCAGCTGGTTATCGCAGACAAATGCTGGTGGAACACAGAGACCTCAATGGGTTGAATAAGAGAAAAGCAGGAAGATCACAGAGATCTCAGAAGGTTAAATGAGACTAATGCCAGAGGAACACAAAGCAATGGGAACACAGATCTCAGATGTTTGGAGAGACAACACTTGAGGAACACAGAGATCACTGAGAGTTGATGATTGAGGTTTGACTAGATCCCCTAAATCAATTTGATGGAGTCTATCTTTAAAAATATTAATGTCAGAAATACTGCACAGGTCTGGCGGCAGAAGATTCCACTCTCTTGTTGATCTTGGGTAGAGGGAGTACTGGTAGCAAGTCTTATTGAATGAAGGAGTTTCCAATATACGAGGTCCAGTTTGCTGTCGAGTTGAACTGACCCTGTGATGGACTTAGATGTTTGATGGAGTGATGTTGTGAACTTTTTTGAAAATGAAAATTAACCATAGTTTAATAAGTCGGCTTTCAAGTGGTTCCCATTGAAGGTTAGAGAGCATGTTGGTGACACTGGATTTCCTGCTATAATCATTTAACATAAAGCGAGCAGCACAGCATTGGATTTTTTCGATGGATTTCTTATTGTTGGCTTGATGGGGATTCCATATGGCCGCGCAATACTCAAGCTTTGGACGGACTTATATGCCATGTCCTAGACGGATATACTACATGAGTGGAGGTTTCTTCTCAGGATACCCAGCATTTTATTTGCTTTAGCTGTAATCTGATTGATGTGGCATGCCCAGTTAAGATCCTGGCTAATTTCAAAACCAAGATATGGGTGGTGGGTGACTGTTTCAAGAATCTGTCTATTCATGTCATATGTCATGTTGATTGGTTTAACTTTGTGACTGACATGCATAGCATAACATATAGATGAGTTGAAGGACATTTGCCATTGAGACTCTCATTGACATAATGAATCAATATCGTTTTGCAGCAGCTGAGCATCTTGGTCATTTTTTATCTCATGGTAGATTATGCAGTCATCTGCAAAAAAATCTGACTTTGGACTTGACTATATTTGGCAAGTCATTGATGTAAATGAGAAAAAGTAAGGGTCTCAACACGGTCCCCTGGGGCACTCCAGATGTTACTGGAGATTCAGGGGACTCTGCCCCCTCAAGAAGCACATGTTGCAGTCTGTTGGCAAGGAACATGTTTAACCAATGTAGAAGGCTGTTGTTAATGCCCACGTGTTCAAAAGCTAAAGGAACACAGAGATCTCAGAGGGTTCAAAAGACAAATGCTGGAGGAACACAGAGATATCAGAGGGTTGACGAAGAGAAAAACTAGAGGAACAGAGATCTCAGAAGTCATAGTCCTAGTCATAGTCATAGTCATACTTTATTAATCCCGGGGGAAATTGGTTAAAGGTTCAAGGAGCCACAGCTAGAGGAACAGAGAGATCTCAGAGGGTTGAAAGAGAAAAAAGATGGAGGAACACAGAGATCAGAGGGTTTAAGAAGACAAAAACGGGAGAAACAGAGATCTCAGAAGGTTCGAGGAGCCAAAGCTAGAGGAACACAGACATTTCAGTAGGTTGAAAGAGACAGAAGCTGGAGGAACACAGAGATCTCTGAGGGTTGAAGAGATTAAAAGGGGAGGAACACAGAGATCTCAGAGGGCTGAAAGACAAAAGCTGAAGGAACACAGAAACCTCAGAGGGTTGAAGTGACAAAAGCTGAAGGAACACAGAAACCTCAGAGGGTTGAAGTGACAAAAGCTGGAGGAACACAGAGATCTCAGATTGTTAAGGAGTCAAAACCAGGAGAGACAAAGAGATCTCAGTTGTTTGAAGGAGACAAAAGCTCGAGGAACACAGAGACCTCAGAAGGTCTGAGGAGCAAAAGCTAGAGGAACAGAGATCTCCGAGTATTGAAGAGTCAAAAACTGGAGGAACACAGAAATCTCAGAAGGTTCAAGAGACAAAGGCTGGAGGAACACAGAGATATCAGAGCATTGAAGGAAACTAAAGCTGGATGAACACTGAGCTCTCAGCGGGTTGAAAGAGACAAAAACTGTAGGACATAGAATAGTACAGCACATTACAGGCCCTTCGGCCCACAATATTGTGCCAACCCTCAAACCCTGCCTCCCATATAACCCCCCACCTTAAATTCCTCCATATACCTGTCTAGTAGTCTCTTAAACTTCATGAGTGTATCCACCTCCACCACTGACACAGGCAGTGCATTCCACGCACCAACCACTCTCTGAGTAAAAAACCTTCCTCTAATATCCCCGTTCAACTTCCCACCCCTTATCTTAAACCCATGTCCTCTTGTATTGAGCAGTGGTGTCCAGGGAACACAGAAATCTCAGAAGGTTAAGGAGCCAGAAGCTGGAGGAACACTGGGATCTCAGAGGGTTGTAAGAGCAAAAGCTAGGGAAAGACAAAGATCTCAGGGGGTTGAAGAGATTAAAGCTGGAGGGACACAGAGATCTCAGAGGGCTGAAGGAGACAAAAGCTGAAGGAACACAGAGATCTCAGAGGGCTGAAGGAAACAAAAGCTGGAGGAACACAAAGATATCACAGGGTTGAAAACACAAAGGCTGGAGGAACACAGAGATATCTGAGGGTTGAAGATGACAAACCCTGGAGGAACAGAAATCTCAGAAGTTTCAAGGACCCAAAGTTAGAGGAACAGAGAGATCTCAGTGGGTTGAAGAGACAAAAACTGTAGGAACACGGAGATATCTCGTATGATTGTAGGAGACAAAAGCTGAAGAAACACAGAGATTTCAAAGGACTTAAAGAGACAAGACCTAGAGGAACGCAGAGATTTCAGAGTGCTGAAGAGACAAAAGGGGGAGGTACGCAGAGATCTCAGGGGTGACGAGACAAAAACTAGAGGAACACAGATATCTCAGAGGGCTGAAGGAGATAAAAGCTGAAGCAACGCAGAAATCTCAGAGGGGTGAGGAGACAAAAGCTGGTGGATCATAGATATCTCAGAGGGATGAGTAACAAAGCGAGAGGAACACAGAGATGTCAGAGGGTTGAAGAGACAAAAGCTGCAGGAACACAGAGATCTCAGATGGTTGAAGAGACAAAAACTGGAGAGACACAGAGATCTCAGTTGGTTGAAGGAGACAAAAGTTGCAGGAACATGGAGATGTCAGAGGTTTAAGGAGACAAAAACTGAAGAAATTCAGACATCTCAGAGGGTTGAGGAGACAAAAGCTGGAGGAACATGAGGATCTCAGAAAGTTCGAGGAGCCAGAGACAGAGGAACACAGAGATCTCAGATGGTTGAAGAGACAATAACTGGAGGAACACAGATATCTTGGAGGGTTGAAAGAGACAAAAGCTGGTGGAAAACGGAGATCTCAGAAGGTTGTAGGAAACAAAACTACAGGAACACCAAGATCTCAGAGGGTGAAGAGACAAAAACTGGAGGAATACAGATTTTTCAGAAGGTTGAAAACATTAAAGGTGGACAAAAACAGAGATCTCAGAGGGTTAAAGGAGACAAAACTGGCAGGAACACAAAGATCTCAAAGGGTTGGAGGGACAAAATGTTGGAAAAACACAGAGATCACAGCTGATTGGAGAGGCAAACTGGAGGAACACAGTGATCTGAGAAGGTTGAAGAGATAAAAGCTGGAGAAACATGGAGATCTCAGAGAGTTGAAGAGACAAAAGCTGGAGGAACACCAAGATCTTGTGCAGAATTCCCTAAAAGCTAGTTTGCAGGTTGAGTCAGTGGTGAGAAAAGAAAATGCAATGTTAGTATTCATTTCGAGAGGACTAGAATATAAGAACAAGGATGCTGAGGCTTTATAAGACATTAGTTCCCCACACTTGTAGTATTGTGAGAAGTTTTGGGCCCCTTATTGATGAAAAGATGTGCTGGCATTAGAAAAGATCAAGAGGAGGTTTATAAGAAAAATTCTGAGAATGAAAGGGTTAATGTATGAAGAGCATTTGATGGCTCTGGGCCTGTACTCACTGGAGTTTAGTTGAATGAGGGGGGATTTCATTGAAACCTATTGAATATTGAAAGGTCTAGATAGAGTGATGTGGAGAGGATGTGAAATGGGTGCTGTGGATGGGTGAGTCTACGACCAGAGGGCACAGCCTTAGAATAGAGGGACGGCTACTTAGAACAGAGATGAAGAGGAATTTCTCTAGCCAGAAAGTTGTGAATCTATGGAATTCATTGCCATAGATGGCTATGGAGGCCAAGTCATTGAATATATTTAAAACAGAAGTTGATAGGTTCTTGATTAGTAAAGGCATCAAAGATTATGGAGAGAAGGCAGAAGAATGGGGTTGAGAAGGATAACGAATCGGCCATTCTGGAATGGTGGAGCAGACTCGCTGGGCTGAATGGCTTAATTCTGCTCCTATGTCTTATGGTCTAATGGACAGCAGGAGGACTTGAATACATTTGCTTGGATTCTAATGGGCTGAATGCTCTCCTTCTATGCTGTGGTATTTTTATGAAAAAATGCTTGCTGTACATTCAATTCAGCTGTAGCTAGCAGTCTCATTTAATCTATGCTGAGGTTCTGATATAATTCTACTCACCCCATTTCTATTGTAATATATATATAATACTGAATGTGTACAGTTGATCATTGTTCTCCTCCAAGCTGCTCATGATGCTGTTGTGTGCTTACGTAGTGTAAATGTTTTGATCCTTGGCAGTTTGACTTTTGCATAATCATTGTAAAGGATGAGTTAGCAGACTTGAAGGGAAAGTTCAAAGTACATTTATTATCAAGGTGTTGTATACTGTATACAACCTTGAGATTCTACTCCTGACAGGCAGCCACAAAACAAAGGAACCCAATAGAACCCATTATAAAAAAAAGACTGTCAAACACCCAAAGTGCCCAAAAAAAGAACAAATCATGAAAACAATAAAAGTAAGCAAATAACATTCAGAACTGAAGTTCGTGAAAGTGAGTCTACAACAATAAGGCCAGCCACAGCCAGTCCCGGAGCATGTTAGTTGAAGGCCACCACCTCAGTTCAGTGCAGAGATACCTTGCCAAGCAGTGAGATGAACTCCGGCCTATCCTTCTGTTTCGGCCCTGACACCGTGACCTTTTCACTCTGGCCTGGTGCTAAAATCAGCCAAGCAGTGGTTTGTTACTGCCGTTTCGATACACACTTGGCCCTGAGACCTGCTGCCTCGATCCAGCCCATACTCGACCTAGCCCATACTCGACCTTTCCTATGTGGCCCAGTGCTTAAGCTGATCAAACATCAGCTTTTTCCTTGTTCTTGTGCCGAGGCCCCACTACCTTGACTCTGCCTCACCTCGGATCTGCCACTTCAAATCGGCTCCAAGTCTGCTCTAGCAACGGCCAAACATTGGCTCCTTCCCCACTCTTGGGCCCTGCCGCCTTAATTCAGCCCGTACATGCCACACCACAACCGTCCTGCACCTTCGAGACTTCAGATCATACTGCAAAAATGCCAGGTCATAAAGGTGGTTCAAAAGCTCAGCTCCGAAAGGGAAGTGACAGACTATTGATTGCAGTGATCGCTTTTGAGAAAAAGTGTGATTAGTAGAGTAGTTCATTTTGTTTACTGGCACTAAGGCATCACTGTACTTCACCAGCACCATCTTAAACTGGAAGGAAATAAATAAAGTACAAAATTTGGCCTCCACAATTTTTTGCATGTAGGATATAGCAAAGAATGGCAAGAGTGTTGTATCTGGTTTTTGGCTTAAATACTTATCCCTCATCCAACACCTATCTTTAGATAACTTGGTAATTATCATGCTGTTGTTTGTGAATCTTCCCTAGGTGTGAAGCAGTTACTGTACCTCCTCCGTCACAATTGTCACTACTCGTCAAAAGGAACAGGGATGGATTGTGGGAGGAAAGGGACTTGTTTTGCTGTTGTTGTTTTGTTATTTGTTGTGTACTGTTTTGCTGTGCTCTGTGTTATGTCGAGCTACGTTGGTGCTGGAATGTGTGGCGACACGAGCCCACAGCACAATAGGTTGTGCTGGTTGTTAACACTAATGACCCATTTCACTGTATGTTTTGATGTACATGTGATAAATAAATGAATCTGAAAGGAAGGCACTTTGTAAGATGGTGAAAGGCTGAAGTTTATAAGCTTAAGTATATTCATTCATTTGAAGCTACATTGTCTCTGTTTACACACTGTTGCAAATCAAGTAAAAAATGATTCTATATTTAGGATCAAGACAAGCTGTTATGTTTCCACTTCATCCTTCAGGGATATATGTTCTTACATTAACTTGATATCTTATGCATTTTCAGGCTGACAAGCCATTTCCACTTAATATTTTTTTCATGAAGATGATACATGTTTTACAGAACACCATATTTCAGATAAAGCATTGAGAATTGTGTATGTTATTTTCAGAAAACTGCATTTGACATCAACACATTGATGCAGCTACCAAAATTTAAAAGCATCACATTTCTGTGCCATCCACTCATGCATCTCTCATGGGATGATAGTTTATGGCTGTCAAGACACATTTCTTTCGGCCACTGCATTTACCTCTTACCATTCAGCTCTGAATGATTAGAAGCATTTTTTTTTGAACATCAATTACAACAAGATAGAGCTTAACCAAAGCTGTGTGGTTTTAAACTACTTGGTGCTGCTTTTAAAATATAAACTGCTATCTGCAATATATTCACAGGATAAGTACTTCCGGCCAATGGCTGGAATTTCATATGCAACAATGTGCAGCGACAAATCAGAATGGATTCAAGAATTGTTGGAAGTACTCAGCAAATTAGGCAGCACCAGTGGACAGCAGTAAGATTTCAGATCAATTACAATTTATCAGAAGTGCACTAGGGAGAGAATTGTATGGGTGAGGGAGAAAAAGACCATAAGATGGAGGGTGCATGTTGAGAGTCCTGATGAAGGGTCTTGGCCAAAAACTTTGACTGTTTATTAATTTCCATTGATGCTGCCTGACCTACTGAGTTCCTCCCGTATTTTGTGTGTTTTGTTCTGTATAAGCCTAAGAGACAAAGGACCAATTTGAGGCCATTCAGCCCATTGAATCTTCTCTGGCATTCTATCATGGCTGATTTATTTTCCCTCTCAATCTCATTCTCCTGCCTTCACCCTGTAACCTTTGACATCCTTACTTATCAAGAACCTATCAATCTCTGCTTTAAGCATACTCAAAGATTTGGCCTCCGCAGCTGTCTGTGACAATGAATTCCACAGATTCACCACCCTCTGGCTAAAAGAATTGCTCATCTCCGATCTAAAGGGATGTCCTCTTCTTCTGAGGATGTGCCATCAGGCCAAGACTCACCCACTGTGGGAAATGTCCTCTCCATGTCCACTCTATTTAGGCTGCTCAATATTTGGTAGGTTTCAATGAGATCACCCCTCATTCTTCTAAACTCCAGTGGCTACAGGCCCAGAGCCATCAACTGCTCCTCTAATGTTAACCATGATCATTCTCAGAAACTTCCTCCAGATCTGCTCCGATGCCAGCACATCTTTTCTTCAACATGAGGCCTAAAACTCCACCCATCTTTAATCATTCACAAACATGAGCAAAAACAAAAAAGAGAGGAAAGTCTAAGGCGCGGCTCAAAGGGCCAGGAGGGCCTATTCCGTGCTGTATCACAATAAATAAATAAATAATCTGCAGGAAGAGTTCAAATGACAAAAAGGTTGATGGTGGTGGTAATGAGAAAAAAGATCTCTTTTCGAGTTTATTTTCCACCATCAACCCGACTAGTCCCTTCCCAGTCTTTAATTGGTTTCTACTTGGTCTGAGTTATATTACTGGATGAGCAGAGATTTCCTGCAACTAGATATTAGAAAAAAATAAAGTCCGAGTCTTCATTCACAAGTAAATTGTCTGTTCTAGTCTTGCAATTGACTACATTCCTCTTTTCAATGCAGGTCTAAAGCTCAAGAAGGTGACTTGCAAACATTGACTCCAATGGAAATGGAATTTAAGGCAGGACCATTAATTCATTGCATGATTGGTGCTTGCATTTTAACCCCATTGCCCAAGAGCCACAAATCACTGATTGTTGCCAGTTATTGCAACAGCATTGCTTGACTCTGCTGACCCCTCAGTACATATGCAGATTATTACTTCATTTATCCATTTGCATGATCACGCCAATGGTTTCCAGACTGGCATTCCTAATTCAACTAATTTTTGCCATTCCAGACTTCCGCCTGCGGCTTGATGGAGTAATACATAAATTTTGCGGCTGCCTTTAATTTCTCCTTTTCCCCTGTTTAAACCTTGAATTTTAAACTTTTATTTCTCGGATCTTAGAGGGAAATAGTTGTCATTATGTCATATCCTTTAAGAAGTGGAAAGCAGCTCTTTTGAATCCAGCAATGGAAAAAGAAAAACTTTGAAAGAAAAATCGGAAGATATGCCTGTCTGGGCTGAGCGTTTGGAACGTGCGTTGATGGCTCTCAACAACAAAATAGGCAATAACACATCTGAGATGAGGTCGTTCCAACAGAGTTTTCAGACTATTGAGGAAAATATTATTTCCTTGAATACTGAGTTTAAAGAATCGAAACGGCAGATTGAGGATATTTCATCCTGCTTGGAACCAGCTCATTGTAAAATTGTCGACTTAGAGGTGAAGTCTCGTCGGAATAATATACAAATTATCAGACTCAAGGAAGGTTCTGAGAGTGGGAATGTATTGGACTATTTTGCCAATTTGTTTCAATCTTTGCTTCTGGATATTCTACCTCAACCTCCCGATATTGAAAGATCTCATAGAATTTTCATATTGAATTCTCAGATTTCAGGTAAATCTTGGCCTATTTTGGTCAACTTTCTTCGCTTTAAAGTTAAAGACCAAATCATAAAATGTGCAAGGAAACAGAAAGTTTTTAAATTTAACGGTTCTGAGATCTGTTTTTATGAAGACTATCCACGGGAAATTATGGAACAGCTGATCAAATTTGCCCCAGCGATGAAAACTGCTCATGCAAAGGGACTTTTTCCATCACTCCACTATCCAGCTCGATTAAAATTATTTCCTAAAGATTCTACACCTCGCGTGTTTTCAGATCCCCAAGCAGCATTGGATTTCATTAACTCTATCGTGGAGTCGGCTGACGCATGAAGGATATTTGGGTTGCTGAATAATTTCCTGAAAGAAAACAGGCCTTGAAGATTTTTGATATGCTGAAGATTTCCTTTGATCGATGAACTATTTAAAGAAGAGGTGAACTTCTTGGTTTGACTAATGAATGACTTTTTTGAAGTCTATTTGGTATATGGAGTGACCTAACACAGTGGACAGATTATTAACTGGTTTGATTATCTGCTTCTTTCTTCCTTTTCTTTTATTAATTAAGTGATGGCTTTCATAGTTTATATAGACTCTTTCTTATATAGTGAGGAGTGTTTAGAATAGATAATTAGCTTTCGTTTTAAGCTAAAGGAATAATGGTGTCTTTTTCTTGTTAGAGATTGTATTGTTTAGGTTTAATAGCATTGCTTTGACACTTCTGGAGACTGTTTTTGCATTCCTAATTTATTTTCAATGATTAACTGTAAACATCTTTTTTCTGCTTCTCTGCTGGGCTTTCTTATCTTAGGGTCATGTGATTTCTTTGTAAAGGGGAGGGGGGAATTGGGAGGAAAAACTTTTAAATCACTATTTATATTGAGCCGCACACAGAGTTCTGCTTTTCTCTTCTCTTTGGGGAGGCATTCCGGCTTTTTCCTTCCTTTTTGCCGGATTTCTACCTTTTGGGATTGGGGGAGGATTCGGGGTTTTTTTGCACTTTGGGGTTTATTATAGGATTTTTTTTCAGGTTTTTTCCCATTATGGAGCTCCGGAGCATGCGTGTTTTCCATATGGTTATACTCATCATCGCCATCTTTGATTAGCCCACGATGGTATGCATGTTTTTTCATGTTTAAAACAATATTCTATGATTATTAATCAGATAAACGTTATTAGTTGGAACGTACATGGCTGGAATCACCCTATTAAGCGAAAGAAGACTTTTAAAATTATTAACCGATTCCAGCCCAATATAATTTTTGCTCAAGAAACGCATATCAGAATGGGCGATCAATATAGATTTTTTAAAACATGGAAGGGCCTTCAATATCATGCTACTTGTCAAAATAAAATGAACAGAGTATCTATTTTTATTAAAGCTAATATTTTATTTATTCAAGAAGCTGTCATCTCAGATATCAATGGTAGATTTTTAATTATTAAAGGAACAATTTGTAATAGAAAAATTGTCTTGGTTAATCTATATGGACCTAATGTAGATGATCCTTCTTTTTTTAAAAATGTATTTGGTTTATTACCAGACTTAAATGAATATATGCTGCTGATGGGAGGTGACTTCAACTGTTGTTTAAACCCTTTGATTGACAAGAGTTCAACCAATCAGCAGCTTCCGAGTTGTTCAGCATCACTTATTAATTCCTTTTTAATTGATTATGGTTTGATAGAAATCTGGAGAAATCTACATCCTAATGATAGAGATTATTCTTGTTATTCACATGTCCATAAAGAATACTCACGAATTGATTATTTTATAGCTGATTTCCGATTTTCGTCCAAAGTCCAGAAATGTGAATATGATGCTATTGCTGTCTTGGATCATGCACCTTTAAGCCTAACTTTTGAATTGAATGATGTTAGTAATGTAAATTTGCCTTGGCGTTTTCCAGAAAACTTATTACATAGTTTGGACTTTGTCAAATTTATAGAGATTCAAATAAAAGATTTTTTTCTTTTTAATAATATGGAAGATATGTCAAAACTGATTATATGGGATACATTTAAAGCATATTTGCGAGGTCAGATAATCTCCTATTTGGCTAAGCTTAAGAAACAGACAAAAATAGAGTTAGATAGGATTCCAAAACAAATTAAAGACTTGGATAACACTTATGCAGTTTCTCCTAATATTGATTTACTTAAACAAAGGGTTGAACTTCAATCACAATATAATTTATTATTAACTTATCCTATTGAAAGAACTTTGCTTAAATTAAAATTCAATTTTCTGTGTTTGGAGATAAAGGTAATAAGCTACTAGCATCCCAACTAAAAGCAGTTAGAGCTAAAAGACAAATTTTAAAAATTCGTAAGGGAGATGGTAGTTTAGCTTGTAACTATGAAGATATTAATAAAATTTTTCAAGACTATTACAGTGAACTCCATAAATCTCAGTTTCCAGCTCATCCTTCTAAAATGAATGCCATTTTACAAAAGATTGATTTTCCTAGAATATCTGTTGAAGATCAATAAATTCTTGATACTCCTTTTACTGAAAGAGAAATTCAGAAAGCTATTTTTTCAATGCAATCTGGTAAAGCTCCTGGACTAGATGGTTTTTCTGTAGGATTTTATAAAAAATTTGAAAATTTGCTTACTCCTTATATGTTGGAAATGGTTAAAGATTCTTTTTTGTTAGGAGAGTTACCTTCTACATTTTATGAAGCTTCTATTTCTTTAATTCTTAAGAAAGATAAAGACCCTATGGATTGTGCTTCATATAGACCTATCTCATTATTAAATGTAGATGCCAAAATTCTTTGAAAAATAATGGCTAATCGGTTGGAGAGTATACTAGCTAAAATTATTTCTCAGGACCAAATAGATTTTATAAAAGGCCGTTATTCTTTTTCTAACACTCGGAGACTGTTAAATGTTATATACTCATCCCCCTCGAAAACTCCCCAATGTGTTGTTTCTCTTGATGCTGAAAAGGCATTTGATAGAGTTGAATGGAAATATTTATTTAATGTTTTAGAGAAATTTAACGTTGGTACTAATTTTAATAAGTGAATTAGAATGATATATAAAAGCCCTATTGCCACTGTGATTACCAATAATTGTAGATTCCCCTTTTCTCAACTTTCGCGGGGTACAAGACAAGAATGTCTGTTAAGTCCTTTGTTATTTAATTTGGTGCTGGAACCTTTGGCTATTGCACTTCGTGAAGCTAAGGATATTCAAGGAGTTTCCATAAATGGGATTATTCAAAAGATTTCCCTTTAAGCTGATGATCTCTTAGTTTATATTTCGAATCCTGAAGAATCTATTCCTAGTTTATTGAAATTATTAAATGAATTTGGAAAGTTTTCAGGACATAAATTAAACCTGCATAAAAGTGAATTATTTCCTTTAAATGATTCTGCTTTTATATATGATGATATTCCTTTTAAAGTTACGGATTCTTTTAAATATTTAGGTATTATCATCACTAAAAATTATGGAGACCTTTATAGAGCTAATTTAGTTCCCTTAGTGGATTTGATGAAGCAATTATTTTCTAGATAGAATCCTCTTACACTTTCGTTAGTTGGTCGAATTCATGCAGTTAAAATGATGATCTTACCAAAATTTTTATATGTATTTTAAAATATTCCTATTTTTTTAACTAAGACTCTATTATTTCATCTTTTGTTTGAAATAATAAAAGACCAAGAATTGGAAAAAGTCATTTACAAAAATTAAAAAAGGATGGAGGTCTTGCTTTGCCTAATTTAAGAATGTATTATTGGGCGGTTAATATATGCTATGCGTGTTCTTGGTTATATTGGACCGATAAAAATGAACGTCCACCATGGGTTGACTTGGAATTGAAAGCTGTGAAACAACTTTACTTAAGTTCGTTATTAGGAGCTTCTTTACCTGTACAACTAGCCAAAATTTCTATTTTAAATATTAATCCTATGATTAAGCAGTCATTATGAATTTGGTAAACAACAGGAATTCTGCAGATGCTGGAAATTCAAGCAACACACATCAAAGTTGCTGGTGAACGCAGCAGTTAGACTAACCCTTCCTTCAGTTAGTCCTGACGAAGGGTCTCGGCCTGAAACGTCGACTGTACCTCTTCCTAGAGATGCTGCCTGGCCTGCTGCGTTCACCAGCAACTTTGATGTGTGTTACGAATTTGGTACCAGTTCCGTAAGATTTTTAATCTTAAAAAATTTAACCTTCTTAGTTTAATTTATTGAAATTATTTATTTAAACCTTTGCTTCGTGATCCTATCTTTTCTCTTCGGAGGAATAAAGGAATTTATTCCTTTATGGATTTGTTTCAAGAAGGCCGATTGATGTCCTTTGAGAAATTAGTAACTAAATACTCTCTTTCAGTATCTTCAGGTCAGACATTTTTTACAAGAATATTTAAGTAATTTTCTATATATACAAGATTCTGACCTGTTAGACACTACTTTAAAGTTCAACACTTTAGTGAAAGGTTTTATTGGGAAAATTTATAATTTACTATTACAACAGAATAATTAACCTCTATTTAAGATTGAGCAAGATTGGGAAAGAGAGCATAACATGACCTTAATAACAGAAGATTGGTTGCGAATTTTGGAGTTGGTTTACTCTTCTTCGATTTGCACCAGTCATTCTTTGATTCAATTTAAAATTGTACATTGTTATTATTTGCCAAAGGAGAGACTGTCTAAAATATTTCCTAATGTTAATAGTCAGTGTGATAGATGTAAAACTGAGATAGCTACATTGGCACATATGTTTTGGTTGTGTTCTGTTCTGAAACAGTTTTGGAAATCTATTTTTTCTACAATTTCTAAAGCTTCAAAAATTAATTTACAACCTAATAAATTGACAGTTTTGTTTGGTATAATTCCTCAATATATTCATGGTATTTCTATCTCAGACCAATATGTAATTGCATTTGTTACATTATTGGCTAGAAGGGCTATTTTATTAAAATGGAAAGATGCTTCTGCTCCCACTTCGATACAATGGTTCTCTCAGGTGATGTTCTGTCTTAGTTTGGAAAAAATCAGAAGTCGAACTTTTGATCCTCGATTTGACTTTGAGAAAAGGTGGGGCTCTTTTGCCTGCTACTATCATTTGATTTGAGTTAATTAAGATGGTTCCCTTCTGATTCTTGGGTAAATAGGTTTGGTTGGCGGATTGATGTCTTTTTTTTATAGAAGCTTGTATGGCGTATAGCTCCGGGTTTGTGTTCCAAATGTTTTTTTTTTCGTCGTTTTTTTTTGTTGTTTGTTAATTGGTCTTTTTTTGTTTTAGTTAGTAGGGGTTCTTTTTTCCTTCTTCCTTTTTTCAAAAAAAATATACCTTTAACATTTTTTTTAAATTATTATTATTGATATAATGTTTAGTTTGGTTAATAGTTTGACTCTTATTATACTTATTGATATATTGACTTGATTATCTTAATGTATTTTTGTTGTCAATTTTCAATGATAATTAATAAAAAGATTTAAAAATGAAATGAAATTTTTGCCATTCCATTCATCTGTCATCCACATGCTTGTTCACCAGTTTTAGCTCCCAGTAGAGCAATGTTTCAGTCCATGCTTTAAGATCCACCTACTATTTTGCCCATCTCTCAACTCTCCTTCAACCCTCTGAGATCTCTGTGTTCCCCCAGCATTTGTTCTCTTCTTCCCTCAGAGATCTTGGTGTTCCTCCAGCTTCTGTCTCCTTCAACCAATTGAAATCTCAGTGGTACCCCAGCATTTGTCTTCTTCTTCCCTCAGAGATCTCTGTGTTCCTACAGTTTTTGTCTCTTCAACCCTCTGAGATGTCTTGGTTCCTCCTGTTGTCTCTTCATCCCTCCAAGACTTCTGTGTTCCTCCAGTCTTTGTCTCATCAACCCTCTGTGACATCTGTGTTCCTCCAGGTGTTCTTCCAGATTTTGTCTGTTAATCCCTCTGAGGTCTATGTGTTCCTCCAGTTTTTGCCTCCTTCAACCTCCTGAGATCTGTGTGTTCTTCCATCTTCTGTCTCATCACCCCACTGAGATCTCTGTCTTCCTCTAGCCTTTGTCTCTGTCAGCCCCCTGAGTTCTCTGTTATTCTCCAGCTTTTATCTTTTAAAACCTTATAGATCTCTGTGTTTCTCCAGTGTTGTCCCTTCAATACCTTGAGATCCCTGTGTCCCTGCAGCTTTTGTCTCTTCATCCCCCTGAGATATCTGTGTTCTTTCAACTTTTGTTTCTTCAACACTCTGTTCCCCCTGCTTTTGTCTCCTTCAAGCTCCTGAGATCTTTGTGTTCCCCCAGATTTTGTGTCTTCAAATCTCAGAGATCTCTGTGTTCCTCTAGCTTTTACCTCCTTCAGCCCTCTGAGATCTCGGTATTCCCTCCAGCTGTTGTCTCCTTCAAACCTTTGAGATCTCTATGCTCCTGCAGCCTTTGTCTCTTAAACTCTGTCAGATTTTTGTGCTCGTCCACCTTTAATCTCTTCAACCCTCTGAGATGTCTGTGTTCCTCCAGATTTGGTCTCTTCAAACCTCCAAGATCTCTGTGTTCCTCCAGATTTTATCTCCTCAAAGCTCTGAGATATTCGAGTTGTTCCAGCTTTTGTCTCCTTCAAACCTCTGGGAACTCTGTGTTCCTCTGGATTTTATCTCTACAAAATTCAGAGATGTCTATGTTCCTCCAGCTTTTATCTCCTTCAATCCTGTGATATAAAGGTGCTCCTTCAGCTGTTGTCTCTTCATCGCTCTGAAACCTTTGTGTTCCTCCAGCCTTTGTCTCATCAACCCTCTGTGACACCTGCGTTCCTCCAGTTTTTGTCTATTCAACCCTCTGAGATCTCTGTGTCGCGCTGGTCGAACTCGCTGATGTCCACTCGCTTGCTCAGTCGTCCCTCGATCAAAACGCTGAAGACGAAACTGTCTTCTTTTAAACTCTTCACGGGGGTCTAACTCACTGACATCCACACGCTTGCACAGTTGTCCCTTGATCAAACCGCTGAAGAGAAACTGTCTCCTTTTAAACTCTTCGCACTGGTCTAACTCGCTGATGTCCGGGCGCTTGTGCAGTCATCCCTCCAAAAGCTAGAGGAGCACAGATATCTCAGGGAGATGAAGAGAGAAAAGCTGGAGGAACACATAGATCTCAGAGGGTTAAGGAGACAAAAGCTGGAAGAACACAGCGATCTCAGATAGTTGAAGAAACAGAAGCTGGAGGAACACAGATATCTCAGAGGGATGAAGAGACACAAGCTGGAGGGACACAATGATCTCAGGGGGTTGAACAGGAGTACATAATGTTAAGAGGGACAGCTGCAGGGGTACGCTCTATCAACTTCTGTTTTAAATATATTCAATGACTTGCCCTCCATAGCCATCTATGGCAATGAATTCCACAGATTCACAACTCTCTGGCTAAAGAAATTCCTCTTCATCTCTGTTCTAAGTAGCCGTCCCTCTATTCTAAGGCTGTGCCCTCTGGTCATAGACTCACCCATCCACAGCATCCATTTCACATCCTCTCCACGTCACTCTATCTAGGCCTTTCAATATTCAATAGGTTTCAATGAAATCCCCCCTCATTCATCTAAACTCCAATGAGTACAGGCCCAGAACGATCAAATGCTCTTCATACATTAACCCTTTCATTCTCAGAATTTTTCTTATAAACCCCCTCTCGATCTTTTCTAATGCCAGCACATCTTTTCATCAATAAGGGGCCCAGAACTGGTCACAATACTACAAGTGTGGGGGACTAATGTCTTATAAAGCCTCAGCATCCTTGTTCTTATATTCTAGTCCTCTCGAAATGAATACTAACATTGCATTTTCTTTTCTCACCACCGACTCAACCTGCAAAATAGCCTTTAGGGAATCCTGCACAAGGACTCCCAATTCCCTTTGCATCTGGGACTTTTCAATTTTCTCCCCATTTAGAAAATAGTCTATGCCTTTTTCCTTCTAGCAAAGTGCATGACCATACACTTCCCTACACTATATTTCATCTGCCACTTTTTTGTCCATTCACCTCATTGTCTAAGTCCTTCTGCAGATTCCCTGCTTCCTCAGCCCTACCTACCCCTCCCCTTATCTTTATATTGTCTGCAAACTTGGACACAAAGCCATCAATTCCATCTTCCAAATCATTGACATTAATGTGAAATTCTGTTTGGTTTCTGGTGGCTTATGATGTTCTGCAGGGGTCAGTACTGGGACCCCTGCGGAACACCACTAGCCTCCAGAAGTCAACCAGAATAGGCCTCTTTTATTCCCAATCTTTGCCTTCTGCCAGTCGGCCAATCTCCTATCCATGTTAGTATCTTTCTTGTAATACCATGGACTCTTATCTTGAATAGCAGCCTTGTGTGCAGTACCTGGTCAAAAGCCTTTTGAAAATCCAAGTAAACAACACTGACTTTCCTTTCTCTATCCAGCTTGTTATTTCCTCAAAGAATTCCAACAGGTTTCCCCTGCACGAAACCCTGTTGACCTTGACCAACTTTATCATGTGTCTCCAAGTACCCCAAAATCTCATCCTTAATAATGGACTCCAAAATCTTCCCAAACACTGAGGTTAAACAGGCCTATAATTTCCTTTCTTCTGCCTCCCTCTCCTTCTAAATGAATGGGGTGACATTTGCAATTTTCCAGTCCTCTGGAACAGGGGTCCCCAACCTTTTCTGCACCGCGGACCAGTTTAATATTGACAATATTCTTGCGGACCAGCCAACGGGTGTGGTGTGTTAATCACGACCAGAATATAGGTGATAAGTCAACTATAAGTCACTTATCAGTGGCTAATACAATCAATTTTGTTTCAAGTGTTTATCTAACGAATTTAATATTAAACACACAGCGCATATTTTCCTCGCATGAATATAGTGATAAGTCAATTATAAGTCATAAGGGGGTTCCTTATGTCCAGTCTATTCCGCAATTTAGTTTTCGTTGCATTCATTGCAGAAAACTCCGCTTCGCAGAGATATGATGTTGGAAATGGAAGCAATGTTTTCAGTGCTTTCATGGCTATCTCAGGATATTCAGCCTTGACTTTGATCCAGAATGCCGGCAGAGATGTTATGTCAAACATGTCATTTGCAAGCTCGAGGAGTTGATCTTCTTCCTGTGCTGACATGGATGATTGACCGGGGACATTCACAAATAGGTCACAGACCCATTCCTTTGCACATCTTGGGTCATGTGCAGTTGGGAAGTAACGCTCAAATTCTGTCGACAGCGAAGATAGGTGTTCGTGCACCAGCTGTGAGCCTCAGTCTCTCCCAAATTCCCAGCTAATGTTGGGAACATGTTAAATATGCCCCTGTCCACTCACCGTCCCCACAGATCCAGTTTGGCTTTGAAAGCAGACACTTCATCTGCCAACTTGAAGACAGTTGTCATTCTCCCCTGAAGTGACAAATTGAGTTCATTGAGCAGGTTGAAGATGTCACACAGATAAACGAGTTTTGCTCTCCACTCCTCGTCACTGAAGTGTGCTGCCAGTGGCGACTTTTTTCCTGAAAGAAATCTCTGTGGCTGCTCTCTTATCTCAAAAACCCTGGCCAGGGCTCTCCCCCTTGATAGCCACCTGACTTCAGTGTGTAAGAGAAGGCGTTTGTGCTCTGTATCCATTTCCTCACAAAGCTGCTCAAACAGACGTGAGTTAAGATTGATTAAGATTAAGATTGACTTTGATGTGATTGATAACTTCAACAACGTCACTCAATACGCTGTTAAGATCAGGTGACATTTTTCAGCTAGCCAACATTTCCCACTGTGTGACACAGTGTGTAGACTGGCATTCAGGAGCAACCTCTTTGACTCGGGTAGTGAAACCAGACTCGTTAAGCCGTTCCAACAGCTGTGCTTCGATGTCCTCCGCTATGTCATCGATTCTCCTTGAAACTGTGGTAGCTGAAAGAGAATCCTGTGCCATCTTGTTAGCTGCAGCTTCTCCCAACAGTTCACGGCACATGTCCTTGGCAGCAGGCAGAATCAATTCTTCACCAACAGTGAAAGGCTTCTTTGCCTTAGCAATACGGCTAGCCACTAAGTACAACGCTCTCAGAGCAGCAGCATTTGTGGAGGTGGTGGCTCTCAGCACCTGCTTCTGTCCCGCTTGCACACGTTTTTTCCGCTCACAAAACTCAACGGGTTTGTCTTTAAGTGCAGGGTGCTTGGACTCAAGGTGCTGAAGCAGTTTAGAGGGCTTCATTGCCTTATTAGACAGCTTGTCTCCATATATTACACACAGGGGGCTTGGAGCGTGCGAGTCACTGGTCGCAATAAAGCCATATTTTATGTACAACTCGTCGTATTTTCTGTTGAAGGAAGCTTTCTCTTTTTTTTTGCAATCTCGGCCTCAGCTGTCTCTGCGTTATCATCATCATTAGGCCTTTTATGTCCCCTACCATCTCTTCCAAAGAAACTCTCAAGCGACATTTGTTTTTTACTCATCGAGTAGTTGTAGGTTAACGACCAACTGATGACCTCGCGTGAGTAATGACATTGCGTGCGTTCAAATTCAACAGTGGGCGTGACAGGGAATGAGGAAAGGTGCAGTCGACTCATATTGTTTCCTCGCGGCCCAGTAGCACATGCTTTGCGGCCTGGTACCGGTCCGCGGCCCAGGGTTTGGGGACCACTGCTCTAGAACCATTCCAGAGTCTAGTCATTCTTGAAAGATTATTACTAATGCCTCCATAGTCTCTTTGGCTACCTTTTTCAGAACCCTGGGGTGTAATTCATCTAGTCCAGATGACTTATCTACCTTCAAGACATTCAGTTTCCTAAGCACCTTTTCCTTCATAATAGCAACTACACTCACGCCTGTCCCTTGACACTCCTGAACTTCTGGCATACTGGTAGTGTCTTCCATAGTGATGACTGATGCAAAATATTTATTAAATCTGTCTGCATTTTTCCTTGTCCCCCATTACTACATCTCCAGTGTCATTTTCCAATGGTCCGATATCCACTCTCACCTCTCTTTTATTCTTTATATATCTGAAAAAACTTATGGTTTCCTCTTTTATATGATTGGCCGGCTTACCTTTGTATTTCATCATTTATCTCCTTATTACTTTTTAGTCACCTTCTATTAGTTTTTAAAAGCTTCCCAATCCTATACCTTCCCATTAATTTTTGCTATATTATATCCGCTCTCTTTTGTTTTTATGCTCTGTTTAAATTCCCCTGATGATTGCCTCGTTCTCTCTTTTGAATACTTCTTCATCTTTGGGATGTATCTATTCTGTGCCTTCTGAATTGCCCCCAGAAACTCCAGCCATTACTGTTCTACCATCATCCCTGCTAGTGTCCCCTTCTAATCAATTTTGGTCTGCTCCTCTCTCATGGCACTGTAATTCCTTTACTCCATGTAATACTCTGACTTTACCTTCTCCCTCTCACACTGCAGGGTGGATTCGATCATGTTATAACCACTGTCTCCTAAGGGTTCTTTTACCTTAAGCTCACAAATCAAATCTGGTTTCAGAATTGTCTTTCCTCTAGTGGGCTCAACCATCCGCTCTAAAAAGCTATCTCATAGTCATTCTACAAAGTCCCTCCCTTGGGATCCAGTGCCAACCTTATTTTCCCAATATAGCTACATATTGAAATCAGACATCCCACCTCTCCCGGAAGTTCCGGGAGTCTTCCGCATATTAATAGTGGCTCCCTGATGCCCGCAAATTATATACAATATCACGGAAATCAATTTTTTTTGAGAGAGAGCGCGCGAGAGAGAGCGAGAAAGCAAGCGCGAGAGAGAGACAGAGAGCAAGAGCAAGAGCAAGAAAGCAAGAGCAAGAGAGAGCGACCACAAGCCAGAGAGCACGTGCGCGAGAGAGAGAGAGCAAGAGCAAGAGCAAGAGTGAGAGAGTTGCAAAAAAAGAAAATATAAAACGTACGTCACCCCAGACTACCCTAAAGTGTACCCCTGCCTAATAGGGGTCAAAGATAATGTCAGTGTTGCTCGCTGCACTGTTTGCAATAGTGACTTTTCTATTGCCCATGGTGGGTTAAGACTGTAAAAGACATGTTGAGGTGAGTTTAACAGGTGTCATTCGTTCATTAGCATAGCTAACATTATTTAAACTAGCTGGCTAGCTGCTAAGGAGCTACTCTATTGCAGATATCCCACCCCTCCCAGAAGTTCCGGGAGTCTCCCGCAAATTAATGGCGCTACTTCCCTGAAATGAGTTTTTGCAGGGTGGGATGTCTGTGAAATCCACCATGACTATTGTAACATTAGCCTTATTACAGGCTTTTTCTATCTCCTGTTAAAATTTATGTCCCACGTCCTGGCTACTATTCGAAGGCCCGTATATAACTTGTATCAGGGTATTTTTACCCTTGCAGTTTCTTAACTCTACCCACAAAGATTCTACATCTTCTGATCCTATGTCACCTCTTTCTAAGGATTTGATTTCACTTTTTTCCCAACAGAACCACCCTCCATACCTACCTGCCTTTCAATATAATGTGTATTCTTGGATGTTAATTTCCCAACTATGATCTTCTTTCAGCCACGACTCAGTGATGTCCACAACATCATACCTGCCAATCTCTAATTGCTCTACAAGATCATCTACCTTATTCCACATGCTATGTGCATTCATATATAACACCTTCAGTCCTGTATTCATCCCCCTTACTGATTTTGTCCCTCTGTTACACTTCAACTCATCTCACTGACCGCAATTTTTCTCTATCTGCCTGTCCTTTCTCACAGTCTCACTGCACACTGCCTCTACTTGTATACCAACTGCCCCATCCGCAGCCCTATCACTCTGGTTCTCATCTTCCTACCACATTTAAACTAATGTTTAAATTCACCAAAACAGCTTTAGCAAACCTGCCCACAAGGATATTGGTCCCTCTTAAGTTCAGGTGTAACTCGTCCTCTTTGTACAGGTCATACCTTCCCTTCCCTTTCAAAGAAATAAAGACCTAACCTAGCCATCCTCTCCTTTTTAATTTATCTATTGCCCCCAAAGTCTAACTACGTAACACAAATAGTGGTGATGAATGGTCTCAGCCTGAGGCCTTGACTGCTTATTCCTTTCCATATTCCTTTGCTACCTGATCTGCTAAGTTCCTCCAGCGTTTTGTATATGTTACTCTAGATTTCTAGCATCTACAGAATCTCTTGTGTTTATAATAGTGGTGAATAGCCTTGATTCCTGAATCTATGGAATCTACAGGGCTAGCAACTTTCCTTGCACTGTGTTAACGGGTGAAAACTAGTTTCACGGTCATTATTACTAGCACTTGCTCTTCAAATTTCAAGATTTATTTAGTTGCTTGATTTTGAATTCTTCAGCTACCATGGTGAGATTGAACTCATTCCCAGATCAATAATCCAGGCTTCTGAATATTAGTTCAGTGTTTTAACCACACAGATACCAACCCTAGTAGGCATAATAAAAAAAAATAAAATTTGTCCTAAACTTCCCTCTGAGATCCTCGAACTTCTCTTCTAAGAGCACAGTGGAAGTAACTATTCAAGAAGTTATCTCCCCATTAATCCCTATTAAATTTTTCTATGTGACCATTAAGAGCGGTCATTAAATGCTGGCCTTCCAGGAGCAGTCATGCTTTTGTGCGAACTGTTTAAAGAACAAAATCTTTCAATTCTATTTACTTTGCTTGATGTTGTCAAGCACCAATTTAGGTTTACTTTTTAGGACCTGCCTCTTTCCACTGCTCCCATGATCACTTTACAATCTACTCCTACATCCATTTCTAGTTCAAGGGATGGAGCTTGGTCTTTATTGAATTCCATTGGCTACTGATTTCCCGATCTGTGGGCATTATCAAACTGCCATCATAGATTCCTTCTTTATTATATTTTATCTTGACCATCTTAAAACAGAATAAAAATGCTGGAGGAACTCAGCAGGTCAGGCAGCATCTATGGAGAGGAATAAATAATTGATGTTTCAAGCCAAGATCCTTCATCAGGACTGGAAAGGAAAGGGGAAAGAAGCCAGGGTAAGAAAGTGAGGGGAGGGGAAGAAGTGCAAGCTCGAATGTGATAAGTGAGGCCATGTGGATGGGGGATGGGGGATGAAGTGAGAAGCTGCGAGGTGATACGTGGAAGAGGTAAAGGGCTAATAGGAGAGGAGATTAGACCATTGGAGAAAGGGAAGGAGCGAGGACACCAGGGGGAAATGATAGATGGGTGAGGAGAAGAGGGGAGCTAGAGTTGGAAAAGGAAAAAGAAGGAAGGGGGAGGGTGGAAATCGCCATAAGTTAGAGAAATAGATGTTCATGCCATCAGGTTGGAAGCTATCCAGATGGAATATGAGGTGTTGCTCCTCCAACCTGAGAGTGGTCTCATCATGGCAGTAGAGAAGACCATGGACCAACATGTCAGAATGGGAGTGGGGAATGGAATTTAAATGGTTGACCACCGAGAAAACCTGCTTGTTACAGACAGAGTAAAGGTGTTCAACAAAGAGGTCCCCCAATCTATGTCGAGTCTCCCCAGTGTAGAGGAGGCTGCACTGGAAGCATCTGATACAGTAGACAACCCCAACAGATTTTCAGGTGAAGTGGTGCCTCATCTGGAAGGACTGCTTGGAGCCCTGAATAGAGGAGAGGGAGGAGGTGAATGGGCAGATATAGCACTTCTTCCACTTGCAAAGATAAGTCGCAGGAGGGAGATTAGTGGGGAAAGATGAATGGACAAGGGAATCACGGAGACAGCGATCCCTGTGGAAAGTGTTGAGTGGGGGAGGGGGAGGTAAAGATGCATTTGGTGGTAGGATCCCGTTGAAAATGGCGTAAATTGTGGGGAATTATTTTCTGGTTGCAGAGGCTCATGGTAGTTAAGGACAATATAACATTGGTTCTATGCAATAATATCCTGTGCAACAAGCTACCTGCTGGAGGAACTCAGCAGTCTGAGCAGCATTGGTGAAGGGAAAGTTATTGTCAGCATTTTGTTTCAAACCCTTACATTCCTTTACCCCCGCAGATGCTGCCTGGCCCACTGAGTTCCTCCACTAGATTGTTTGTTGCCTCAACCTCCAGCACCTACCACAGTCTCTTATCTCAACATAGAACCACCTTTTCATCTACATCTTGTTTGCCTTTACACCTCTGCCTTTTTCTCAAAGACGCTTTCAGCTTTGCGCTGCTTTTAAAATGTGTTTCTTTGTTTTCTCCTCAAAAGCAAAGAGATTTAGTTGCAAATAATAACTAAGGAGGTAAGAGGCAAATCTGAAGACCATTCCTTTAAGGATAAGCACCACTGTGCACAGTGGAAATGATTTTGATTCCAGCTCAGCCTGTGAACCTAATTCTGCCAAAGCTTTTCATCTGTGAGGATCATGATAAACCCTGTCAGTTTTTCCTATTCATCAGAGCAAATTAGATAGATGTCAAAATGTCAATATGATTCAACATTTACCCAACACTGAAAATAGCTTAATTCTGGTCTTCACCTTATCGAACTCCAGTGTGTGCAAGTTGGCTGCTGAGCATCGGTAGTTTCATGTCAGGCATCTGTAATGTGTTCTATAAATGAAAAATTACTGAAACGTGTCTTAATAATGGCATTCACCCTTAAAATGCTTTCTCTCTCCTTAGAAGATCTCGTTTATAAATTGTGACGCTGTTTGTCAGCACAATTTTTTTAATCTTGGTTAAAGTTAACAAAGGCAGGAGAATGGGATTGAGAGGGACAATAATGATCAAATGGTAGAATGGTAGAGTTGATTGGCCAAGTGGCCTAATTCTGCTCCTATGTCCTATGGTCTTATGATCTACATTTAGATGTGAACTTTCTAAAGGCCCATGTACTACATCGGGGAAGCTATATTCTAATCAAGTTCGGAAGTTCTGAAATAAGATGAGGCCTAGAAATAGTCATAAAGATGTACAGCAGGGAAAAGGCTCTTCAGCCCATACTTATGCATGCTAACCAATGTTGGAATTGGTCACATGTACTGAGATACAGTGAAAAGCTTGTCTTGCATACAGATCAGATCATTACACAGTGTATTGCGGTCGAACAAGGTAAAACAACAACAATGCTGGATAAAGTGTAACAGCTACAAAGAAATAGTGGTGGTACTGTACTGTACTGTAGTGGTTAGCATGATAGCACGCCAGTGACCAGGGTTCAATTCCTTCTGCTGTCTGTACGGAGTTTGTACGTTCTCCCAGTGACCGAGTGGTTTTCCTCCGGGTGCTCCAGTTTCATCCCACATTTCAAAGAAGTATGGGTTAGCAGGTTAATTGGTCACATGGGTGTAATTGGGCAGCACGGGCTCGTTGGGCAAGAAGGGCCTGTCCTCGTGCTGTATCTCTAAATGATATTAAAAAAATAAATCAATGATTATAGATGCATATTCAATCTAATCCCATTTCCCAGCACTTGGCCCAGATCCCTCTAAACTCCTCCCATCCATAGATCTGGCCACATCCCTCTTAAATGTATCTACTGTACCTGCCTCAACTAGTTGTTCTGGCAACTGGTTCCATATATCTACAACCATCGGCTCCAGATAACTTCACTCACCACTACTCCAAGCTGACTCTACCACTTACGAACTCACTTTCAATGTCTCTTTACAAGTCACCTTTTCAAGTCAAGTCAAATTTATTGTCATTTAATTAGACTCATGTATACTATCAAACACGGCAATGTTTCTCTGGGCCAGGGTGTAAAGCACACTAGTACACATAACACACAATAACTTGGGAAAGTAAGAATTAAATCTACAAATGAATTACATATAGATAAACAAAGTAAAGTGCATAAATGAAATATTGCCAGGTACAGAACAGATTAACCAGTGGCCGGGAGTTCAGAAGCCTGACAGCCTGGGGGAAGAAACTGTTTCTCATCCTGACCGTTCTTGTTTTTGTGCATCATAGTCTCCTGCCTGATGGTAGAAAGTCAAAGAGGATGCTGGATGGATGGGTGGGATCCTTGCTAATACTTAAGGCCCTGCGTATGCAGCACTCCTGATAAATGACCCCGATGGATGGCAAGGAGACCCCTATGATCCTCTCACAGTCCTTTGTAGGGACTTCTGGTCCAATGCTCATTTTCTCAGCATGATTTTTATTTGCACATTGGTTGTTTGTCAGTACCTTTATATGTAGCTTTTATTGTAATTATTTTTCCTTGGAAGTGGCCTGCAAGATAATGAGTCTTGAGATAGTATATGGTACTTTGATAATAAATTTACTTTGAATTTTGACAAGCATGAACAAAAACTATCCAGAATGTCTTCAGTAATAAGTAAGGTTTGCATATCATGGAGTCTTGGAGATACTTTCTTTTGATCTGTGTAGCAGCATCTTTTGCTAAGACAGAGCTGAATTTCATTTATTTAGTCTTTCATGATTGCATTAGTTATGTGGTGGCATAGTCAAATCCAGGTGACCACAGTTGGTGTTTGAAGTTTTAATTGTTCATTCAAGTCATGGATTGAGCATGTAGAAAGGCTAGAAAACTCTTTGATTGGAAACGTCATTGCAGTATTTTATTTTGTTCTCATCTGCAGAAGCAAAGACGGACAAGTTAATTTGAAAACCAGGAGAGGAGACATTTGAAGAGCTTGTAAACAAACTGAGCAGCGTGAGTGCATTGTTAAACAGTACAAGTTTACAAAGCAGAATCAGCCAAAATGAGGTAGATTGTGGGGGCCAAAGTCCATCTTTTTAAACAAAAGTCTATTCAATAATCTTATAACAGCAGTGTAGCTGTCCTTGAGCCTAGTGGTACACGCTTTCAGGTTTTTGTATCTTCTGCCTGATGAAGAATCCTTTAATTGTTCCAATTAAATGACCCTATTGTATCAGCCAATTAGTCAGTTTTCCATAAGATCATTTTCTCATTAGTCAGAAAGTACAACAAATCACTTGATAAATTAACTATACCTCTGCAGTATTGTAATGAATGGTGTTAATGAGAGTTAATTAACTACAGTTATTATAAGACCATAAGACATAGGAGCAGAATTAGGCCATTTGGTCCATTGAGTTTGCTTCGCCATTCAATCATGGCTGATCATTTTTTTCTCCTCCTCAACCCCATTTCCCAGCCTTCTCCTATAACCTTTGATGCTATGTGCCTAATAATTTGAAACCTCTGATTTCAAAGCTCTGCTGCCTTGCAGCTGTACCCACTCATGGGGAAGGCTTCAGGAGAAAGCTTTTTCAAGTATATAAAGAGTAAAAGACAGGTGAGCGTAGATATAGGACCGATAGAAAATGATACTGGAGAAATTGTAATGGGAGATGAGGAGATGGCAGAGGAACTGAACAAGTATTTTGCATCAGTCTTCACTGAGGAAGACAGCAGGATACTGGACACTCAAGGGTGGCAGGGAAGAGAAGTGTGCGCAGTCACAATTACGACAGAGAAAGTACTCAGGAAGCTGAATAGGCTAAAGGTCGATAAATCTCCTGGACCAGATGGAATGCACCTTCGTGTTCTGAAGGAAGTAGCTGTGGAGATTGCGGAGGCATTAGCGATGATCTTTCAAAAGTCGATAGATTCTGGCATGGTTCCGGAAGACTGGGAGATTGCAAATGTCACTCCGCTATTTAAGAAGGGGGCAAGGAAGCAAAAAGGAAATTATAGACCTGTTAGCTTGACATTGATGGTTGGGAAGTTGTTGGAGTCGATTGTCAAGGATGAGGTTACAGAGTACCTGGAGGCATATGACAAGATAGGCAGAACTCAGCATGGATTCCTTAAAGGAAAATCCTGCCTGACAAACCTATTACAATTTTTTGAGGAAATTACCAGTAGGTTAGACAAGGGAGATGCAGTGGATGTTGTATATTTGGATTTTCAGAAGGCCTTTGACAAGGTGCCACACATGAGGCTACTTAACAAGATAAGAGCCCATGGAATTACGGGAGAGTTACATACGTGGATAGAGCGTTGGCTGGTTGGCAGGAAACAGAGAGTGGGAATAAAGGGATCCTATTCTGGTTGGCTGCCAGTTACCAGTGGTGTTCCACAGGGGTCCGTGTTGGGGCCGCTTCTTTTTACATTGTACATCAACGATTTGGATTATGGAATAGATAGCTTTGTGGCTAAGTTTGCTGACGATACGAAGATAGGTGGAGGGGCCGGTAGTGCTGAGGAAATGGAGAGTCTGCAGAGAGACTTGGATAGATTGGAAGAATGGGCAGAGAAGTGGCAAATGAAGTACGATGTTGGAAAGTGTATGGTTATGCACTTTGGCAGAAAAAATAAACGGGCAGACTATTATTTAAATGGGGAGAGAATTCAAAGTTCTGAGATGCAACGGGACTTGGGAGTCCTCGTATAGGATACCCTTAAGGTTAACCTCCAGGTTGAATCAGTAGTGAAGAAGGCAAATGCAATGTTGGCATTCATTTCTAGAGGAATAGAGTATAGGAGCAGGGATGTGATGTTGAGGCTCTATAAGGCGCTGGTGAGACCTCACTTGGAGTACTGTGGGCAGTTTTGGTCTCCTTATTTAAGAAAGGATGTGCTGACGTTGGAGAGGGTACAGAGAAGATTCACTAGAATGATTCCGGGAATGAGAGGGTTAACATATGAGGAACGTTTGTCCGCTCTTGGACTGTATTTCTTGGAGTTTAGAAGAATGAGGGGAGACCTCATAGAAACATTTAGAATGTTGAAAGGCATGGACAGAGTGGATGTGGCAAAGTTGTTTCCCATGATGGGGGAGTCTAGTACGAGAGGGCATGACTTCAGGATTGATGGGCGCCCATTCAGAACAGAAATGCGAAGAAATTTTTTTAGTCAGAGGGTGGTGAATCTATGGAATTTGTTGCCACGGGCAGCAGTGGAGGCCAAGTCATTGGGTGTATTTAAGGCAGAGATTGATAGGTATCTGAGTAGCCAGGGCATCAAAGGTTATGGTGAGAAGGCGGGGGAGTGGGACTAAATAGGAGACAATGGATCAGCTCATGATAAAATGGAGGAGCAGACTCGATGGGCCGAATGGCCTACTTCTGCTCCTTGGTCTTATGGTCTAAACCCTGAGGGAAAAATCCGGAGCTGGAGTCCCTAGGGCAGTCCTACTTTGAGTTCAACACTGACTGGCAACTCCTGTGAAGCTGCTGGTACCAAACTGTACCGGTCTCTGCTGTTCCTTTGGGTTCATCAGTTGCATGGAGAGGGGAAGCCTGCTACATGGGCAACAGCTAGCTCGCCAAATCATACTGCCCAGGCTTGCATATCTAGACAACTAGGACGTAACATCCATGGTTGATCCTGACCAATGGAGGCCTCACTCACTCACTCCCAATGTGGCCTCCTCGTTATAGGCAAAAGCAGGCACAGTCTAGGTGTCTCCTTTCCCAAGCACCTGCGTTCTGCCCAGCATGACTTTCTAGAACCACTTTAATTCTCCTCCCTATTCCCACACTAACATCACTGTAGTTGGTCTCCTCCACAACCACGGTGAGTCTAAACACTAACTAATTTTCTGCCCAGATAATCTACAATCCAACAGGATGAACAGTGAATTATTCAGGTTAAGGTAAACTGCTGCCTATTTTCTCTCTCCTCCTGATCTACTCAGTTCCTCTTATACCCACGGCAGCCCCTTAGTCACCCTCCTCCACCCATCACCTGCACACCCTTCCACCGTTACTCCTGCCCCACTGTTCTCTTCTGCCCAACCTCACTTCCTTCATTTGATTCCATGCTTTATCTTTCTCACCTATCCGATTCCAACACTTCATCTGCCTATCACCCCTCCTCATCCATTACTTGCTACCTCTTGCTCCACCTCTTCCCATCTCCTTTCTTATACTGGCTCTTCCCAACGAGTCCCTCCAGCATCTTATTTGTTGCTCCGGATTCCAGCATCTGCAGTCTCTTGTGTCTCCTTGTTTTCTCTCCTTCAAGTTCTGATGAAGGGTCTCAAACCTAAATTATTAATCCTCTTTCTTATTCTACAGACTCTTTCTGCAGGTTTCCAGTATTTTATGTTTATATTTTCAGATTTCCAGCATCTGCAGTTTTGTTTTTGAATTTGAAGTTCAAAGTTCAAAGTGAACTTATTATTAAAGTACAAAGTATTTATATGTCACCATATGTTACCCTGAGATTCATTTCCTTGGAAGCATTCACAGTAGAAAAATGAAATACAACAAAATCAATAAAATACTGCACACAAACAATAATTAATGTGCAAAAGAAAGCAAACAATGTAAATACAAAATAAATAAATACTGATAACATGAGTTGTAGAGTCCTTGAAAGTGAGTCCATAGGTTGCAGAATCAGTTCAGTGTTGGAGTGAATAATGTTAACCACGCTGGTTCGGGAACCTAATACTGGAAGGGTAATAACTTTTCCTGAACCTGGTGGCCTGGGAACTTAAAGGGAAATTATAAGCTGTGGGTTGCAGTGATAGTATATAAAACATCTGTTAGCAGCACAGTGTGGAGTGCTGGTCACCACACTAAAGGAAGGATGTGATTGCACTGGGAGGGGTGCAGAGGTGATTCACGAGAAGTTGCCTGGAATGGGGTGTTTCAATAATGTGGAGAGAATGGACAGTCTCACTTTGCTTTGTTTAAAATAGGGAAGGCTGAGGGGGAACCGAACTGAGATAGACAAAATTATGTGGAGCATAGTTCAGTAGATAATGAGAAAGGTTCCCCCTTAGTAGAGATGTCCATAATAAGAGGGAATGTATTAAAGGTAAATGTTGTGAGATTTATAGGGAAATTGAAGAAGATTTCTTTTCACCCAGAGAATGGGTGAAATCTGTCTCTGGGATTAATGGAGGTGGGAATTCTCATTGCATGTAAAAAGTATTTGCAGGAGCATTTGAAACATCTCAGCATAGAAGACTTGGGGCCAAAAGTTGAGAAATGGGATTGCAAACACGAGAAAATCTGCAGATGTTGGAAGTCCAAAGCAACGCACACAAAGTGCTGGAGGAACTCAGCAGGTCAGGCAGCATCAATGGAAAAGAGTAAACAGTTGACGTTTCAAGCCAAGACCCTTCATGCACAGATAGGTAATTGATGGCCAACACAGACATGATGGGCCAAAGGGCCTGTTTCCACACAGTATGACTCTATACCAGTAAGTATCTTTTGAGGTATTGTTCTGCTCGACAGACTGTCATCTACATCTGAACATAGTAGGTGGGCCATTTCCATTCCTTCTATATGGATAGGGTGTGGGCACATGGCCAAGTGGTTAAGGCATTAGACTAGCTACCTGAAGGTCGTGAGTTCGAGCCCCAGCCGAGGGAATGTGCCTTGAGCAAGGCACTTAATCACACATTGCTCTGCGACGACACTGGTGCCAAGCTGTATGGGTCCTAATGCCCTTCCCTTGGACAACATTGGTGTCGTGGAGAGGGAAGACTTGCAGCATGGGCAACTGCCGATCTTCCATACAACCTTGCCCAGGCCTGCGCCCTGGAGAGTGAAGACTTTCAAGGCGCAGATCCATGGTCTCGGAAGACTAACGGGTGCCTTTACTTTATATGGATAGGTCATTGTTCTGGTTGCTTGGAGACCACAAACAATGAGTCTCCTTTAAATGTGTAGGTTAATCCTCCATCTTTTCTTGCATCAGTCAAAATAAACCTATCTAAACAGAAGAGAAAGTCTGCAGATGCAGGAAATCCAAGCAATACACACAAAATACTGGAGGAACTCGACAGTCCAGACAGCATCTATGGAAGAGTATAGTCGATGTTTTGGGCCGAGACCCCTCATCAAAACCGGAGAAAAAAAGATGAGAAGTCAGCGTAAGAAGGTGGGGTGATGGGAGGAAGAAACACAGCTAGTAGGTGATAGGGGAAACGGCGGGGGGGGGCAGGGGGGAAGTAGTGAAGTAAAGAGCTGGGAAATCCAGATAGCCCCAATGTTTCTCCTTTTCCTGTCCCACTGAACTTATACCTACACAACTCAAATCAGCTTTATCCCACCACCACCACCACCCCCCCAAGGTTCAGTCCCTTCCTCCTACGTTCGTGACACTTCAGATGCCCTGGATCTTTTCAACGATCTTCTGTTCCCTGGCCCTGATCATCTTATTTTCACTATGGATGTCCCGTTCCTATACACCTCCATTCCCCACCAGGAAGGCCTCAAAGCTCTCCACTTCTTTCTGGACATCAGACCCAACCAGTTTCCCTCCACCACCGCTCTCCTCTGTCTGGCATAATTGGTCCTCACTCTCAATAATTTCTCCTTTGGCTCCTTCCACTTCTTTTAAACTAAAGGTTTAGCCAGGGTATTCACATGGGTCCCAGCTATGCCTGCCTTTTAGTTGGCAAATGGAACAGTCTATGGTCCAAACTTACACTGGTATCACTCCCCAACTTTTCCTACGTTACATCGATGACTGCATTTGGTGCTGCTTCCTACACCCATAAACTTTGCCTCCAACTTCCACCCTGCCCTCAAATTTACCTGGTCCATTTCTGACACCTCCTTTCCCTTTCTTGATCTCTCTGTCTCTACCTCTAGAGACAGCTTATCTAGGCTGATGTCCATTATAAACCCACAGACTCTCTCAGCTACCTGGAATATTCCTTTTCCCACCCTGTACTTGTAAAAATGCCATCCTCTTCTCTCAATTCCTCTGTCTCAGCTGCATCTGTTCTCAGGATGAGGCTTTTCATTCCTGAACGAAAGAGATTTTCTCCTCCTTCAAAGAAAGGGGGTCCCCTTCCTCTAGTATCAACGCTGCCCTCAACTGCATCTCTTCCATTTCACGCATGTCTGCCCTCACCCCATCCTCCTGCCACCCCACCAAGGATAGAATTCCTCTTGGCCTCACCTACCACCCCACCAGCCGCTGAGTCCAGCACATAATTCTCCGTAACTTCCGCCATCTCCAACGGGATCCCACCACCAAGCACATATTTCCCTTCCCCACGCTTTCTGTTTTCTGCAGGGATCATTCCTTACACGACTCCCTTGTCCGTTCGTCCCTCCCCTCTGATCTTCCTCCTGGCACTCATCCTTGGAAGTGGAACAAGTACTACACCTGCCCCTACACCTCCTCCCTCACTACCATTCAAAGCCCCAAACAGTCCTTCCAGGTGAGGCGACACTTCACCCGTGAGTCTGTTGGAGTCATCTACTGTATCCGGTGTTCCTGGTATGGTCTCCTGTATATCAGTGAGACCCAATGAAGATAGGGACACTGCTTCGCCAAGCACCTACGTTCTATCCACCAGAAAAAGCAGGATCTCCCAGTGGCCACCCATTTTAATTCCACTTTCCATTCCCATTCCGCCACGTCAGTCCATGGCCTCCCCTGCTGCCACAAAGAAGCCACACTCAGGTTGGAGGAGGAACACCCTGTATTCCGTCCAAGTAGGCTCCAACCTGATGTCATGAACGTTGATTTATCGAACTTACAGTAATGGCCACCCCCACCATTCCTCATTCCCTTTTCCCTCTCTCACCTTATCTCTTTATCTGCCTGTCACTTCCCTCTGGTGCTCCTCCCTTTTCTTTCCTCCATGCTCTTCTGTCCTCTCCTATCAGATCCTCCCTTCTCCAACCCTGTATCTCTTTCACCAATTGACTTCCCAGCTCTTTACTTCATCTCTGCCGCTCACGGTTTCACCTATCACCTACTACAGACAACCCCAATAGGCGGACCGCGGGCCAGGTCCGGACCGCGAGAACCAAATGTCTGGACCACGCCCACCCATTGGCACTTATGTGAACGTGTCATAACATGTAAATAAAGCACGTGCTGCTCTAATTTATTTTAACCTCATCCCACACCGTACACTTGACCTATGCCCCCGTAGAGCGCGCGAATCTGTCATCTAAATGAATTGTTACCAGCGGTAAGTCACAGACCCTAAACCAAGAACAGCATGGCCTGCACGCCAAAGCTAAGAAGCCATTCGCTGATGCCGAGTTGATTAAAACGTGTGCAATTGATATGGCTAGCGAAGTTTTAAGTCATGATGAGAAAACCAAGAAAACGGTTATGGAGCTATTAAAGACGGTGCCATTGTCGGCTAACACGGCAACAAGAAGAGTAGAAGTTTTAGCGGAGGAGTGTTTTTCCAATTCTGTTGCCACAACAGAATACAGGCCCAACATCAGAAGGATTGCCTCATCCCGTTGCTGTCACTTCTCTCACTGATTGGTGAGAAAATCAATTTATTTTTGTCCATTTGTCAATTTTATTGTGGTATAATAATATTACAACAGCAATAATACTGATAATTTCATTTATAGCTACACTTCATACTTCAAATGCTACATAGCTTAATTAAAAAGAACAAATAGATTAAATGAGAGAACAGAAACAGTGAAAAAGGCAGTACTACTAAAACTGTGTGGAAGTGGTGAAGACTACTATGTTTTGTGTGTGTGTGTGTGTGTGTGTGTGTATGTGTATGTATGTATTTTAAGTCCCAGATGAGTTCTCAATGTGACAGCTGACAGTTGTGATAGCTAGAGTCATAATTAAATGGTTGGTTTTGGACTTATTTTGTTTCAAGGGTGCATTTTCTTTCTTGTGTGACCCACAACACAGGCTTTGAGAATCCCAGGCCTAAATTTTACTACTACCACTACTACTACTACTACTAATAATAATAATAGTAATAATAATAATAATGGTAATAGCGGCAACAACAACATCTACCCATAAAACAACTTACTGGAGCAATGACAAAAAACCCTGGACGTTTTGGCCCTTGGCTTGGCATGCTTGACATAATTTGGCCCTTGTGGAAAACTAATTGGGGAACCCTGACCTACTACCTTGCATTTCTTCCTCCCCTCCCCACCCCCACCTTCTTATTCTGACTTCTCATCTTTTTTCTTCAGTGCTGAAGAAGGGTTTCAGCCTGAAACGTCGACTATTTACTCTTCTCCATGGATGCTGCCTGGCCTGCTGAGTTCCCCCAGCATTTTGTGAGCATTGTTATCTAAACGGAGGTCACCTTGCACAAACAATAATCCTCTAAAAGTTTCAACTTTTGGAATATTTCTCCAGTTACTTTTCCTTCTCACAGTAACGTTCCCACCACTTTCCTTTGTCAAAGTACTGGGACTAGAGTTGGTGTTTTGGGAGCCCACTGTTCTCCAAATGTAAGTGCTACAGCTATCAGACTGAAACCTCAGCATACGGTGGGAACAAAAAGATTAATTATCAGGTCACAATCTGATTTTGATGAATATATAGAATAAATATAAGGCATAGGAGCAGAATTAGGCCACTCAGTCCATCAAGTCTGCTCCATGTTTATATTCTGAAATATAAACCGCATTTGCAATTAATAACTTTCTTGAAGAGCAGACGTAGTCAACTTTACAACATTTTTACAGTTATCTCTTTTTTACAATGAACTTTATAAGAATTTATCCACTTTCAGAACTGGTGGGAGGAGTGTTAATTATTGTGTCTCCAAATTGACAATATGAAGATATTAAGTGTCTCTGGGTGCCTTTGTTAAGTTAATGTATTGCTTTCCATTATTGCTTGAAATACAGGGCTTCATGTCCTCCATTGCATACTCAACTGCTCTATACTTCATAATGTTCAAAGTTCAAATTGAATTTATTATCAAAGTACATACTTGTCACCCTTTACTACCTTGAGATTCATTTTCTTGCTGGCATTTACAGCAGAACAAAGAAATGCAACTGAATCAATGTAAAACTACACACAAAGACTGATACACAACCAATGTGCAAAGGAAGACAAACTGTGTAGACACGAAAAACAAACTTAAATAAGTAAGTACAGAGAACATGAGTTGTACAGTCCTTGAACGTGAGTACTTAGGTTGTGTTTAGTGATCAGTTCAGTGTTGAGGTGAATGAAATTGTCTACACTTGTTCAGGAATCTGATGGTTGAAGGGTAATAACTGTTCCTGAACCTAATGGTGTGGGACCTAAGATTCTGTACGTTCTTCCCAATGGCAGCATCGAGAAGAGAGAAAGGCCTGGATGATGGAAGTTCTTGACGATAAACGCTGCTTTCTTGTGGAGTGCTCCATGTAGATATGCTCAATGGTGGAGAGGGCTTTCCCTGTGATTGACTGGGCTGTATCCACCATTGTGTAATAAAAACTGATATAAATCAGCAAACCCTGACCAGCTTCTGAGAAAGCCTGCTTGATATGATAAACCTCCATCCTTTTATTTCTAAAAAGCTTTCTTGAAATGCTTTATGCAAAAGTTTGAGATTTCTTTTGACATGTTAACAATGTTGTCATTACTAGGTCCATCGGATGTAGAATTAAGCACAATAAGTTTAATTCCCAAATCACAATTTAATTATTTCTATCAATATACAGAATAAATGTAATCTGAAATACAAATATGAATTCATTGTAGCAACAGGAAGAGATATTAGTATTGGCGTTAGTTATACATTATCATCTTTACAACACTATATATTTTTAGGCAGATTTGCAATTTAGTTAGACCATTAAAGTTCCTACATACCTTTGCTAAATTTGGAGTTATCTAACACCACATTAACGTGTTATTCTGTTAGCAAACCAAGCTGAAGTATCGAATTTCACTACAGCCAGCTGTTTAGCCTGACTAATTCTGCACTATCAAAATCCATGCTGATGTGGGAAGATAGAGAGTCACCACCTGCTTCTTGGACCGGTGAATAAAAATGAACTACAGCTTTAACTTGACTGTTTACAAAGCCAATTTAAAAGCTATAGATTCACTTCCTCAATCAATATCCTATCAAAGGAAGTCAATCACTAAATTTAGCCCTAACTGTACTGAAATGGATTTCATTCTGGTTAGTGACTCATTAACATCCACATCCTCCCTTTGTGCAGATGTTTTGTTCGCGCCAACAAGCCAATCTCAACTATAGTCCCATAAGGTGGGTCCATTTCTATGTTGTAGGGAACAGGCACCAAGAGTCAGTAACTTGAATAACATCGATAACATGGCACATGGATGTTACTTGCTCTCTCTCCCTATCCAAACAGACCAAGTGGCAACTGGAAAGTCCTTTAAATTGATAACTTCACTGAATATAATGCCTTGTTAGAACACCAACTGCTACTTTCCGGATTAAAAGATTAAAGTTTCTCTTTATCTGTCACATGTACATCAAAACATTGAAACATACAGTGAAATACATTGGTCGTGTCAACAACCAACACTGTCACAGAGGAAATACAGACTCTGATATAGGGATGGTGACGAGAGTTTATTCATAATTATTCCAAAAGAACAGCAGTAGCTCGTCCAAGTGACACTGCAAGAAGTAACATTCTCAAAACTAGGACCCAGCGATCAGCGCGAATTGGGCATCCACTTAAATAATATAAGCCTATGAAAATAAACATAACAAGTTTAAACAGAAGGCACCAGGAGACCACATAACAAAGAACAAGTAGCTCAAGAAAAACACAAGGAACTCTAAACAATTAATGATTCTCGTTAAATAACAATTAACCAATTCAGATGCTCAAAAACCATCGGAGCCCAAAGCTCTCTGGCGCCCCACACAGACCCGAAATACTCATTACGAACACGGTCTGAGAAAGTGCTGGGGACAGTCAGCAAATCAAGACACTTAGATATCAGAAGATCAGCAAAAGCTGAGTTGGAACATTCAGATATTGTTGGCATTCAGTAGAGTACTACTGCTTCTAAACTGAACTCTGTGAGTGTTACTTACATGAAAGAAAGAAATGAAATTTTGTACCACTGGAAGGATTTCTACAAAACATCTGATTTGAGCTATCCTCCCAGTATCTGGAAAGGTTCATTCCCTGAGCTCCAGTGCTCTGTAGAATTAGTTGAAAGATGAGCTACATCGGCCAACATGTTGTAGAAGTATCTGCTGGAATTGATCTTGTCAACTAATGCTACAATGGATAATGCAACATCCAACAAACAAATGGGATCAATAGATAATTTAAAAGGATGCTGCCTTTAGATGCATTTATAATTCCCTGGAAATGTGTATATATTAACCACTTGGATGATCACCTGAAATTCAGCTCAATTTCAGAAACATGTTAAAGCTAATTAACTTCATGCTTGTGCCTTTATTTAGGAACTAAACAAAAGTGAGAACTACTGTATTTCTGGACCACTTCTGATGATGAAACATACTCATTTACTACACATAAATAGGTTAATTTGGAATGCGCAGCAGTTAACTCAGGGAGTTTGGAGTTCAATTCCATTGTCTTCTGTAAGAAAGTTTGTATTTTCTTCCTGTTTACACGTGGGTTTCTTCCAGGTGCTCCGGTTTCCTCCCACAGTCCAAAAACGTGTGGGTTAGTAGGTTAGTTGGCCATTGTAAATTGTCCTGTGATTGGGCTAGGGTTAAATTGGTGGGTTGCTAGACGGCGCTGTATCTCTGTATTCTGAAATAAAAGTATTGGGATAATTGCTAAAATTAAACTATTCCTCATGTGGTTTTCTTTAGCCCGACATCCCCATTCCACAGTACACCTCACTTCCACAAGATACAAATTAATTCAGATCCTGCCCAGCCTTCTTGGAAGAAGATAAATGATTAGCTTTTCTTTGTCACATGTACATACAGTGAAATGCACCGTTTTGCGTCAGGTCAAGTCAGCGAAAATTTGCTGGGCAGCCTGAAAGTGCCACCATGCTTCCAGAGCCAACATAGCATACCCACAACTTACTAACCCTAAACATGCTTTGGAATGTAGGAGGAAACCCACATGGTCACAGGGAGAACATACAAACTCCTTACAGACTGCTGTAGGAATTGAACCCCAAACTTACAGCTGACACTAATAGAGTTACGCTAACCGCTACAGTACTGTGCCCCCGTCTTCCAAAGGCCATTCTTTATACTTGCAAGCATAAAATTCCCCCTTCTACAATATGATTATTTTTCAGGTTTAGGTACTCAACCATTTACATATTATTTTTAATGTGTGTCACGAGAACAGCGATTGCTCACAACCTTTTGATTGGATCTTTCCAGTGACTCATATTCTTTTCCAGGACCTCTGCCTCAATCTTAGGTCCCTGAATGACAACAGTACATCATATAATTCTGACTGACCTATTATGTTTTGTAACTTCAAAACATTAAATGAATTCCAAGGAAGACACTGGAGTCCAAAATCTGGGTCAAACTTCAAGTTTACTTTAAGCGAGGCGCACACGTATCACATGGTAGTGTGATGACTTATGCGAGTCATGTATTTATACATATAACCTGTAATTAATTATCTAAAGGAACAAGAATGCTTAATATGGGCCAAACAGGAGCATTAGGGTCTAGACTGGTGGGCACCATGGTCAGCACAAACAAGTTGGGCCAAAAGGCCTGTTTTCATTCCACTTGACTCCACGACCCTGACTCTTTTATCTTCTCCTAACTCTGAAACCTCAAGAGTAATCTTTGCTGTCTTGCCACCACTTTATACAGGTTTTTGTCTTGTAGATTTGCTGTATGCCAACAATCACTTGCTACTTCTGCTGGGATGGATGTAGAACTTCTTGCATCCATAGACAACTGCCACCTGCTCTTTTTTTTGCTGCAAATTTTGTTTCTGTGATGTGAGTGCTTTGGCTGCATGAGTTACCCTGGTGCAGAGATTATTTTATTGTGTAGATTTATACCTTTATCACACTGTGATCTATTTTCCTTGCTTGTTGATATTCTAGATAATTATATATAATAAACAATCAGATAAAACTTCTAAGGATATATTTTCATCAATAAAAACAGGATTCATTACTCCATGTGAGCATATGCAATTCTGATAAGAAGTAGACACCACTAAATGTAAATGAAAGCACAACCCAGAAAAATAAAAACAATAACACTATAGAAGAAAAAGTTTACGAGTGGAAGAACATGACCCTCCATGGCATATATTCCCATGATGTGAGCAGACTCGATGTCAATAAGGAAACATTAAACGCCTGGCTCAGATTTGGAGACCTCTTCCCAAAAACAGAAGGGTTCCTTGTGGCAATACAGGACCAGGTGCTTAACACAAAAAAAAATCAAAAATGCATAATAAAAGACCAAGAAATTCAAGATGAAAAATGTAGAAAATTCCAAGAAAAAACAGAAACAATCCCACACATTACAGGATCCTGTAGCAGTTTAACTCAGTCTGATTACTTACACAGGCACAGTCAAGTGGCAAACATCATTCACCAAAACTTTGCTTTAAAGTACAAACTCATAAAAGAAATACAAGCCTGATTCGGTTTTAGGGTCAGAATCCCACAAATCATGTCCAATCCAATATTACAGATAGGACAATCCATAATAACTGTTCGGATATAATATTACAGGATAAACAAGCAAAAACAGCTCACTTAATAGATATAGCCATTCCAAACATACATAATTTGCAGAAATCAGTAAGTGAAAAACACCAGGAATACACTGAATTAAAAGAGGAAATTGAAAGACTTTGGAACATGAACAGGGTATACATTGTCCCACTAGAAATATCTACAACTGGTATTATCTTGAAGATCTCTGGGTCGGCTATGTATGGAACCAAAAGAAATGGGGGAGATCTTAAATGGGGTTTTTTTGCGTCTGTATTTACTAAGGAAACTGGCATGGAGTCTATGGAAATAAGGCAAACAAGTAGTGAGGTCATGGAAACTGTACAGATTGAAGACCAAGTGCTTGCTATCTTGAGGCAAATCAGAGTAGATAAATCCCCAGGACCTGACGGGGTGTTCCCTCGGACCTTGAAGGAAACTAGTGTTGAAATTGCAGGGGCCCTGGCAGATATATTTAAAATGTCGGTATCTACAGGTGAGGTGCTGGAGGATTGGAGGATAGCTCATGTCGTTCTGTTGTTTAGAAAAGGCTCTAAAAGTAATCCGGGAAATTATGGGCCAGTAAGTTTGATGTTGATAGTAAGTAAATTATTGTAAGGAGTACTAAGAGATAGGATCTACAAGTATTTGGATAGACAGGGACTTAGTAGGGAGAGTCAACATGGCTTTGTGCGTGGTAGGTCATGTTTGACCAATCTATTAGAGTTTTTTGAGGAGGCTACCAGGAAAGTGGATGAAGGGAAGGCAGTGGATGTTGTCTACATGGACTTCAGTAAGACCTTTGACAAGGTCCCATATGAGAGGTTAGTTAGGAAAATTCAGTCGCTAGGTATACATGGAGAGGTAGTAAATTGGATTAGACATTGACTCAATGGAAGAAGCCAAAGAGTGGTAGTAGAGAATTGCTTCTCTGAGTGGAGGCCTGTGACTAGTGGTGTGCCACAGGGATCAGTGCTGGGTTCATTGTTATTTGTCATCTATATCAATGATCTGGATGATAATGTGGTAAATTGGATCAGCAAATTTGCTGATGATACAAAGATTGGAGGTGTAGTGGACAGTGAGGAAGGTTTTCAAAGCTTGCAGAGGGATTTGGACCAGCTGGAAAAATGGGCTGAAAAATGGCAGATGGAGTTTAATACAGACAAGTGTGAGGTATTTCACTTTGGAAGGACAAACCAAGGTAGAACATACAAGGTAAATGTTAGGGCACTGAGGAGTGCAGTAGAACAGAGGGATCTGGGAATACAGATACAAAATTCCCTAAAAGTGGCGTCACAGGTAGATAGAGTCGTAAAGAGAGCTTTTGGTACATTGGCCTTTATACATCAAAGTATTGAGTATAAGAGCTGGAATGTTATGATGAGGTTGCATAAGGCATTGGTGAGGCCGAATCTGGAGTATTGTGTTCAGTTTTGGTCACCAAATTACAGGAAGGATATTAATAAGGTTGAAAGAGTGCAGAGAAGGTTTACAAGGATGTTGCCAGGACTTGAGAAACTCGGTTACAGAGAAAGGTTGAATAGGTTAGGACTTTATTCCCTGGAGCGTAGAAGAATGAGGGGAGATTTCATAGAGGTATATAAAATTATGATGGGTATAGATAGAGTGAATGCAAGCAGATTTTTTCCACTGAGGCTAAGGGAGAAAAAAAAACAGAGGACATGGGTTAAGGGTGAGGGGGGAAAAGTTTAAAGGGAACATTAGTGGGGGGCTTCTTCACACAGAGAGTGGTGGGAGTGTGGAATGAGCTGCCAGATGAGGTGGTGAATGCGGGCTCACTTTTAACATTTAAGAAAAACTTGGACAGGTACATGGATGAGAGGTGTATGGAGGGATATGATCCAGATGCAGGTCAGTGGGACTAGGCTGAGAAAAATAATAATAATAAAATTATATATTGTCATTAGATTCTCAACTGATTTATTAATATTCTCTGGGAAAGAAGTCTGGCATCTCAAGCATATGACCAATATAGTTGGTTTTTAGTTGCCCGAGCAACCACTCAGTTACACCATGACCACTACAATGAAACAGAGAAAAGGCTACAACCTAATATTAAGATCAGCTACAACAAAGTCACTCCCAACTAAACAACCTCACAATGCCTCCTCACCAATGTCTGGGGTCTGGTGTCTGTTTCAGGAGAGCTATTCCACAACTTGATATATTCATACTCCACACGTTTAGCTTCCAGTAAATGAGCCAAGTTTTCTCTTCACAATCTCTGGGTACATCCAGACACACCAGAAGTGACAGCACAGTGGTATGCATAAACACAAGAGATTCTGCAGGTACTGGAAATCCAGAGCAACACACACAAAATGCTGGAGGAACTCAGCAGGTCAGGCAGCATGGGAAGAAGGGTCTCGGCCCAAAATACCAACTGTTTATTCCTTTCCATAGATGCTGCCTGACTTGTTGAGCTCTTCCAAAATTTTGTGTGGATTGCTGTAGTATTCAAAAAGGAGGGAGCCCTAGACATTGACTGTAGAGTACAATACTTAATTTTAAAAAGTAATAAATTACAATAAGAATTATATATATCATATAAATTAGATAAATACTGCAAAAAGAGAGCAAAAAAATGGTGAGATGGTGTACATGGATTCATTGTCCATTCAGAAATCTGATGGGGGAGGGGAAGAAGCTGTTCCTGAAACATTGAGTGTGTGACTTCAGGCTCCTGTACCTTCACCCCAATGGTAGCAATGAGAAGAGGAAAATGTCCTGGGTGATGGAGGTCTTTAACAATGGATGGAGCTGGCTGAGCTTGCAACCCTCTGCAGCTTTTCCCAATCCTGTGCAGTGACCCTTCCATAACAGTCGGCAGTGCAACCAGTAAGAATGCTCTCCACAGTAGAAATCTGCTCAAGTCTTTGGTGACGTACCAAATCTGAAACTCCGAATGAAATATAGCTGCTGCCATGCCTTCTTTGTAATTGCATCAATATGCTGGGTCCAGGACAGATCTTCAGAGATGTTGACGCCCAGGAACCTGAAACTGTTCACCTGCTTCACTACTGACCCCTCGGTGTCTGTTCCCTTGACTTCCCCTTCCGCTTACTGGGTGGGGGACTTAATTACCCTTGGTGATGTCAGCACAAGAGTGACTGAACTGGTCATAGCTGCTAGGCTGGGTCTGTGGCAAATGGTGAGCAAACCAAAGCTGCTGGATGTTCTCAGCAGGTCAGGGAGCATCCATGGAGGGAGAAGAGTAATATCACCTGAACTGCCAGAATGATAGAGCTGGATGTTTGGACAAAAAAATTGTGCTGTGCAAATTCACAGACTGCTGGGGTATTTCATGGATTTGACAGAACCTAGGCTAAAGAATATACGTTTTCATCAATTACACACAATTAATGGGGCTTTAAATTCAACAGTTGCAGAATAACAAATCAAGATCTTGGTATTGGTTCGTTACAGGGGTCAACAGGCTTTGGCAAGAACAGGCCGAGGCAATAAGTAAGTTTCAAGTATGATTTTTTTCTCTCTTTCTTTGCTTAGTAGTGCACAGCCAATGCATTGAGAATGGATCCAGGGCTAGAGTTCTTCGTGTGAGATGTGGGAACTCTAAGAGACCTTTAATATCCCTGATAACTACTGTACATATGCATGAAGTACATCGAGCTGCAGCTTGATGACCTTCGGCTCATATGGACAATGAGGAGGTGATAGATAAGAGCTACATGGAGGTAGTCACGCCTAAATTGCAGGAGCCAGGTAGCTGGGTAATTGTCAGGAAAAAGAAAGGGAACAGGCAGCCAGTGCAGAGTACCCCTGTGCTCGGTACTCTCAATAATATGTATATCACTTTGGATATTGTTGGGGGGGATGGGAATGACCTATTGGGCGGAGCCACAGCAATCGGGTCTCTGGCACTGAGTCTGGCGCTGTGGCTCAGAAGAGAGGAGAAGAGGGGTGCAATAGTGATAGGTGATTCCAAGTAGGCATGGATTCTGTGAAGGTGATAAAGACAACTGGTTGGTATGCTGCCTCCCAGGTGCCAGGGTCAGGGATGTCTCGGATCAGGTCCACAACATTCTAAAGGGGGGTGGGGTGTGCACAGCGGGAAGTCGTGGTATATATTGGTACCGATGACAAAGATAGGAAAAGTGAGGTCCTGAAGAGAGAATATAGGGATTTAGGTAGGAAGCTGCAAAGCAGGACCTCTAGGGTAGTAATCTCTGGATTGCTGCTGGTGCCACATGCCAGTGAGGACAAGAGTAGGAGCATTTGGCAGGTGAATGTGTGGTTGAAGAATTGGTGCAAAGGGGCACGAGTTCAGATTTCTGGATCATTGCGATCTCTTCTGGGGAAGGTATAACAGGTACAAAAGAGAAGGGTTACACCTGAACTCTGGGGCACCAATATTCTTGTAAACAGGTTTTCCCGAGCTGTTAGAGAGGGTTTAATTTAGCAGGGAAATGGAAGCCAGAGTGATAGGGCTGAAGATGAGCCAGTTGGTATACCAGTAGATGCAGTGTGTAGTAAGACTGTGAGGACGGATAGACAGATAATAGGGCAAAATTGCAGTCAGTGGGATGAGTTGAAGTGCAACAGGTGGCCAAAATCAAAAAAGGGTGATGAATACATGACTGATACTATTATATTTGAATGCACACAGTATACAGAATAAGGTAGATGATTTTGTGCACAGTTAAAGATTGGCAGGTATAACATTATGAGCATCAGTGAGTCATAGCTGAAAGAAAATGATAGTTGGGAGCTTAACATTCAAGGATACACATTGTATCAAAAGGATAGTCAGGTAGGCAGAGGGGTGGCGTGGCTGTGCTGGTTAAAAATGAAATCAAATTATTAGAAAGAGGTGACATAGGATCAGAAGATGTAGAATCCTTGAGGCCAGAGTTAAGAAACTACAAGAGTAAAAAAACCCCGAGGGGTGTTATATACAGGCTTCCTAACAGTAGCCAGGATGTGAGCTACAAATCACAATGGGAGATAGAAAGAGCATGTAAAAGGGGCAATGTTATGGTAGACTTGGGGATTTTCAACATGCAGGTAAATTGGGAAAATCAGGTTGGTGCTGGATCCCAAGAGAGAGGATTTGTAGAATGCAGATAAAATTGCTTTTGAGAACAGCTTGTGGTTGAGCCCACCAGGGAAAAGGCAATTCTGGACTGGATGTTGCATCATGAACTGGATTTAATTAGGGAGCTGAAGGTAAAGGAACCTGTTATAAGGATCACCCCTTGTAATAATTATCAGGGAGGCACAGAGAGAATCTATATTTACTGACAAGTAACCTTTATTGCCTCAACTAAAATGCATGTGGGTTCACAAACTAGCTACCTGTGTGCACCCCCATTAGAATTCCCTGGCCCTCCACAAACAGTCAATGAAGAGAAAAGGCATTGCCCAGGAAAGGAGTCTACGTTGGCCAGGCGTTCCCCATGGTCCCGATCTCCACGTGTCCGTGGGGTCCTCCTAATCTGTGATGGTTATTCTCTGGTTGCTGAAGAGTCATCACAGCTATGCATTTGGAGCTCCTGACTCTTAGAGTGTTCCTCGTCCGTTGAACTGATGGATTTCCATCCCATTGGCTCAAGGTCACCTGACCTATCCGGGTCACTTTCTTGCTGGCTGTAGTCCAGGGCTACAACCAAGGTTGTTCTATGGTTTCGCCCCCACATCAGCCTCGTTCCTGTCATCTCTGATTGGTTCAAACTAGTCAAACCTAGGTAACCTATACACTGAGACTAATGAGATTACAGATCACTTCTCCGGTAAATCTGCCACTTTACATAATGAATAGCTACTCATCTGAGAATGGTCTCAGGTTTAGCAGGTCATTTGCTGAAGCTCCTTGCGTCCACATTCAATTTCTCTGATTAGATCATCCCAGAGCGAGAATCAGTTCAGAGTTCACAAAATGGGGGAGGAAACAAAGACAATTGGTTTGTTTGCTTCCCCTGACCTTGATTAATCCGAAACCACTAATTTGTAGACTGTAGTTCTTTTTGTCTACTTCCACTGTCCTTAATTCATTCGAATTCACTAATTTGTAGAATGTAGTCTCTTCTGGCCACAAACCCTTAGGAGGCAGTGATCCAAATCCTAAGAACTTTCTACAGGCGCACAATTGAGAGCATCTTGACTGGCTGCATCACTGCCTGGTACGGGAACTGTACTTCCCTCAATCACAGGACTCTGCAGAGAGTGGTACGGATAGCCCAGCACATCTGTAGATGGGAACTTCAGGACATTTACAAAGGCAGGTGTGTAAAAAGGGCCCGTAGGATCATTGGGGACCCGAGTCACCCCAACCACAAACTGTTCCAGCCACTACCATCCGGGAAACGGTACCGCAGCATAAAACCCAGGACCAACAGGCTCCAGGGCTGATACAATTGTATTTCTTTGTGATATTGACTGTCCTGTTGTGCATACTATTTATTACAAATTAATATAAATTGCAGATTGCACACTTAGACAGAGATGTAACGTAAAGATTTTTACTCCTCATGTATATGAAGGATGTAAGTAATGAAGTCAACTCAATTCAATTCAATCATAATATAATAGAAACACGAGGAAATCTGCAGATGCTGGAAATTCAAGCAACACACACAAAATGCTGGTGGAACGCAGCAGGCCAGGCAGCATCTATAGGAAGAAGCACAGTTGACGTTTCGGGCCAAGACCCTTCGACAGGACTAACTGAAAGAAGAGATAGTAAGAGATTTGAAAGTGGGAGTGGGAGGGGGAGATCCGAGATGATAGGGGAAGACAGGAGGGGGAGGGATGGAGCTAAGAGCTGGAAAGTTGATTGGCAAAAGGGATACAAGGCTGGAGAAGGAAGAGGATCATGGGACGGGAGGCCTAGGGAGAAAGAAAGGGGGAGGGGAGCACCTGTGAGTCGGCTGTTGTGATATACTGCGTCCGGTGCTCCCGGTGTGGCCTTCTATATATCGGTGAGACCCAACGCAGACTGGGAGATCGTTTCGCTGAACACCTACACTCTGTCCGCCAGAGAAAGCAGGATCTCCCAGTGGCCGCACATTTTAATTCCACGTCCCATTCCCATTCTGATATGTCTATCCACAGCCTCCTCTACTGTCAAGATGAAGCCACACTCAGGTTGGAGGAACAACACCTTATATTCCGTCTGGGTAGCCTCCAACCTGATGGCATGAACATTGACTTCTCTAACTTCCGTTAATGCCCCTCCTCCCCTTCTTACCCCATCCCTTATTTATTTATTTATTTATTTGTTTGTTTGTTTATTTATTTATTCCCCCTTTTCTCTCTCTCTCTCTTTTCTCTCTCTCTGTCCTTCTCACAATAACTCCTTGCCTGCTCTCCATCTTCCTCTGGCGCTCCCCTCCCCCTTTCTTTCTCCCTAGGCCTCCTGTCCCATGATCCTCTCCCTTCTCCAGCCTTGTATCACTTTTGCCAATCAACTTTCCAGCTCTTGGCTCCATCCCTCCCCCTCCTGTCTTCTCCTATCATTTTGGATCTCCCCCTCCCCCTTCTATTTCAAATCTCTTACTATCTCTTCTGTCAGTTAGTCCTGACGAAGGGTCTCAGCCTGAAACATCGACCGTGCTTCTTCCTATGTACACTGTCTGGCCTGCTGCATTCCACCAGCATTTTGTAAAATATAATAGAATTCACTCTGCAGTTTGGGAGGGAGAAGATAAAGCCAAATGTATTAGTATTACATTGGAGTAAAGGGAATTACAGAGGCATGAGAGAAGGAATGACCAAAGTGGATTGAAAGGACACAAGAGGGGATGATGGCAGAACAGCAATGGCTGGAGTTTCTGGGAGCAATTTGGAAGGTGCGGAATAGATACATCCCAATGAAGAAGAAGTATTCTAAAGGAAGGATGAGGCAACGTGGCTAACAATGGAAGTCAAAGACATCATAAAAGCAAAAGAGATGGCATATAATAGAGGAAAAATAGTGGGAAGTTAGAGGATTGGGAAGTTAGAGGATTGGGAAGCTTTTAAAAACTAACAGAAGGCAACTAAAAAGACATAAGGAGAGAAATTATGAAATATAAAGGAAAGTTAGCCCATAATATAAAAGAGGATGCAATTTTTTTCATAGATATATAAAGAATGAAAGAGAGGCAAGAATGGATATTGGACTGCTGGACAGAAATGCTGGAGACATAATAATGGGGGACAAAGAAATGGCAGACAAACTTAATAAGTATTTTGCACCAGTCTTCACTGTGGAAGACACTAGCAGTGTACCAAAATTTCAACAGTGTCGGGGGCAGGAGTAGTTGCTATTACTGAGGAGAAGGTGCTTGGGAAGCTGAAAGGTCTGATGGTAGATAAGTCATCTGGACCAGATGGATTACACACCAGGGTTCGGAAAGAGGCAGCTGAATGGGCAAAGAAGTGACAGATGGAATATCATGTCAGGTAGTGTATAGTCATGCACTTTGGTAGAAGGAATAGAGGGGAAGACTATTTCTTAAACAGGGAGAAAATTCAAAAAGTCAGAGGACTCCCAAGTCCTCGTGCAGGATTCCCTAAAGATTAATTTATAGGTTCAGTTGGTGGTAAGGAAGGCAAATGCACTGTTAGCACTCATTTTGAGAGGACTAGAATATAAGAGCAAGGATGTGATGCTGAGGCTTTATGAGGCCTTGGTCAGACAGCACTTGGAGTATTGTAAACAGATGTGCTGCCATTGAAAAGGGTCCAAAGCAGGTTTGCAACAATGATTCTGGAAATGAAAGGACTAACATACAGTATGAGGAGTGTTTGATGGGCCTGGGCCTGGGCCTGTTTTCACTGCAGCTATGCAACTGCTGAGAGTCAGATCAAAGGCATTCAAGTCTGGAGACCAAGAAAGTCCCAAGAGATACAGATACAATTCTGGACTAAACTTGGAGCAATGAAAGATGCTTGACAGCTGTGGCAGGGCCTGAATGCTATCACCACCTACAAGGTGAAACCAAGCAACACAGGTGACATCAGGGCTTGGCTTCCAGATGAGCTCAATGCCAACTATGCTCGCTTTGACCATCAAAACATGGAGGAACATCATGAATTCCCAAAGCCCCCAATGATCCTGTGATTTCAGTCTCTGAGGCCAATGTGAGAGCATCCTTCAGGAGGGTGAACCCACGGAAAGCATCTGGCCTGGATGACGTACTTGGCCAAGTATTGATGACCTGTGCTAATCAATTGGCTCTTTAACCTCTCGCTTCAGTAGTTTGAAGTTCCCAATTGCTTTAAACAGGCTTCAATTATACTAGTGCCTAAGAAAAATGTGGTAACCTGTCTCAATGAATATCGTCCAGTAGCACTTGCATCCAGAGTGATTAAGTGTTTTGAGTGGTTGGTGATGAAACATATCAACTCCTGACTGAGTAGCGACTTGGATCCACTCCAATTTGCTTACAGGCACAACAGGTCCAAAGCAGATGCCATTTCATAGGCTCTTCACTCAACCCTGAAGCATCTGGACAGCAAAGGTGCATATATCAAGATGCTCTTTATCAACTACAGCTCAAAATTCAATACTATCATCCCCTCAAAGCTAATCAATAAGCTTCAGGACCTTGGCCTCAACACATCCTTATGTAATTGTATCCTTGATTTCCTCACTTGCAGACCCCAGTCAGTTCAGATTGGTAACAACATCTCCTTCACTATTTCCATCAGCCCAGGTGCACCAAAAGACTGTGTGTGTGCTTAGGCCCCTGCTCTATACACTTATGACTGTGTAGCTAAGCACAGCTCCAATGCCATATTTAAATTTGCTGACAACCTCATTGTCATAGGACAAATCAGCATATAGCAGGGAGAATGAAAAATCTGGCTGAGTGGTGCCACAACAACCTCTTATTCAATGTCAGCAAGACCAAGGAGCTGAATATTGACTTCAGGAGGAGGAAACCAGAGGTCCATGAGCCAGTCCTCATCAAGGGATCAAAGGTGGAGAGCGTCAGCAACTTTAAATACCTCAGTGTTATCGGTGCAATTACAAAGATAACATGACAGCACCTGTGCTTCCTTAGAAGTTTGCGAAGATTCAGCATGTCGTCTAAAACTTTGACAAACTTCTATAGATTTGTAGTGGAGAGCATATTGACTGGCTGCATCACAGATTGCTATGGAAACACCAATGACCTTGAATAGAAAATTCAACAAAAAATAGTGGACACGAGGAATTCTGCAGATGCTGGAAATTCAAGCAACACACATCAGAGTTGCTGGTGAACGCAGCAGGCCAGGCAGCATCTCTAGGAAGAGGTACAGTCGACGTTTCAGGCCGAGACCCTTCGTCAGGACTAACTGAAGGAAGAGTGAGTAAGAGATTTGAAAGTGGGAGGGGGAGGGGGAGATCCAAAATGATAGGAGAAGACAGGAGGGGGAGGGATGGAGCCAAGAGCTGGACAGGTGATAGGCAAAAGGGATACGAGAGGATCATGGGACAGGAGGCCCAGGGAGAAGGAAAACGGGGGGGGGGAACCCAGAGGATGGGCAAGGGGTATAGTCAGAGGGACAGAGGGAGAAAAAGGAGAGTGAGAGAGAGAGAGAGAATGTGTGTATATAAATAACGGATGGGGTACAAGGGGGAGGTGGGGCATTAGCGGAAGTTAGAGAAGTCAATGTTCATGCCATCAGGTTGGAGGCTACCCAGATGGAATATAAGGTGTTGTTCCTCCAACCTGAGTGTGGCTTCACCTTTACAGTAAAGGAGGCCGTGGATAGACAATCAGAATGGGAATGGGATGTGGAATTAAAAAGTAGTGGATATCACCTCATATGTCATGCCACTTTTTAAAAAAGGATGTAGGCAAAAGACAGGCAACTATAGGCCAGTTAGCTTAACATCTGTAGTCGGGAAAATGCTTGAAGTTGTCATTAAAGAAGAAATAGCAAAACATTTAGAAAGGAGTGGTTCCATTAGACAGACGCAGCATGGATTCAGAAAGGGCAGGTCCTGTTTGATAAACTTACTGGAGTTCTTTGAGGACATAATGAGTGCAGTGGATAGGGGGGAACAGGTGGATGTTGTATACTTGGATTTCCAGAAGGCGTTCAATATGGTGCCGCACAAGAGACTTATAAATAAGATATGGATGCATGGAGTCGGAGGAAGTGTATTGGCATGGATAGTGGATTGGTTAACCAATAAAGGACAGAGAGTTGGTATAAATGGGTGTTTCTCCGGTTGGCAGTCAGTGGTGAGCGGGGTGCCACAGGGGTTGGTACTGGGCCCGCGGCTGTTTACCACTTACATTGATGATTTGGAAGAGGGGACTGAGTGTAGTGTAGCAAAATTTACTGATGACAGTAAATTGAGTGGAAAGCAAATTGTACAGAGGATGTGGAGAGTCTGCAGAGGGATATAGATAGGTTAAGTGAGTGGGCCAAGGTCTAGCAGATGGAGTACAATGTTGGTAAATGCGAGATCATCTACTTTGGAAGGAATAATAGAACAGCAGATTATTATTTAAATGGTGAAAGATTACAGCATGCTGTTGTGCAGAGGGACTTGGGAGTGCTTGTTCATGAATCGCAAAAGGTTGGCTTGCAGGTACAACAGGTTATTAAGAAGGCAAACGGAATGTTGGCCTTCATTGCTAGAGGGATTGAGTTCAAGAGCAGGGAGGTCATGCTGCAAATATACAGAGTACTGGGGAGGCTGCACCTGGAGTACTGTGTGCAGTACTGGTCTCCATACTTGAGGAAGGATATACTGGCTTTGGAGGCAGGGCAGAGGAGATTCACCAGGTTGATTCCAGGGATGAAGGGGTTAACCTATGAGGAGAGATTGAGTCGCCTGGGACTATACTGTCTGGAATTCAGAAGAATGAGAGGGGATCTTATAGAAACATACAAAATTTTGAAAGGGATAGAAGTAGGAAAGTTGTTTCCATTGGTAGGTGAGACTAGAACTAGGGGACATTGCCTCAAGGTTCAGGGGAGAAGATTTAGGATGGAGATGAGGAGAAATTGTTTTTCCCAGAGAGTGGTGAATCTGTGTAAATCTCTGCCCAGGGAAGCAGTTGAGATTTCCTCACTAAATATAGTTAAGATATGGTTAGATGGATTTTTACATAGTAGGGGAATTAAGGGGTATGGGGGAAAGGCAGGCAGATGGAGCTGAGTTTATGGACAGATCAGCCATGATCTTATTGAATGGCGGGGCAGGCTCGATGGGCCGGATGGCCTACTCCTGCTCCTATTTCGTATGTTCTTATGTAGTCCATCATGGGTAAAGCCCTCCCCACCTTTGAGCATATCTGCACGGAGCATTGTCGCAGGAAAGCAGTATCCATCACAAAGGAACCCCACCACCCAGGTTATGCTCTCTTCTCACTGCTGCCATCAGGAAGAAGGTACAGGATCCTCAGGACCCACACCATCAGGTTCAGGAACAGTTATTACCCTTCAACTATCAGGCTCTTGAACCAGAGGGGATAACTTCACTCAGCTTCACTTGCCCCATTGCTGAACTGTTCCCACAACCTATGGACTCACTTTCAAGGACTCTTCCTCTCATGTTCTTGATATTTATTTCTTACTTGCTTGCTTGCTTGCTTGATAATTTATTTATTTATTTGTTTGTTTGTTTGTTTATTGATTGATTGATTGATTGTCTTTTTCCTTTCTTTTTGTATTTGCACAGTTTATTATCTTTTGCACACTGGTTGTCTGCCCTGTTGAAATGGTTTTTCACTGATTCTATTACAGTTATTAGATTTATTGAGTATACCCGCAAGAAAATGAATCTCAGGGTTACATATGTGACATATGTGTACTTCAGTAATAAATTTACTTTGAATTTTGAGTTTGGAAGAATGAGGTGGGATTTCATTGAAACCTATTGAATAGTGGAAGTTTTAGATAGCGTGGACGTGAACAGGGTATTTCCTATAGTGGATGAGTCTAGGACCAGAGAGCACAGCTTCAAAATAGAGGGATATTCATTTAGAACGGAGACGAGGAGGAATTTCTACAGCCCGATGGTGGCGAATCTGGAATTCATTATCACAGGTGGCTGTGGAGGCTAAGTCATTAGGTATATTTAAAGTAGAGGTTGATAGGTTCTTGATTAGTCAGGGCATCAAAGGTTTTAGGGAGAAGGTAGGAGAATGGGGTCTGAGAGATCTAATAAATCAGCCATGATCAAATGGCGGAGCAGATGTGATGGGCCGAATGGCTTAATTCTACTCCTATGACTTATGATCTATTATTGTCACATGTACCAAGATACAGTAAAAAGCTTTTGTTTTGCATACCATCCAGACAGATCATGCCATACACAATTATATGGTGGTACAGAAAACAGAATACAGAATAGTGTTGCAGTTACAGAGAAAGTGCAGTGTAGAAGACAATTGGAGTGCAAGGTCTATGTTGTGTTAGGTTTAGAGATCAACACTACATCTTCTAGCATATGGGAAGTCCATTTAAGAGTCTGAAAGTAGTGGGATAGAAGCTGCAAACACAGCTCTTTGTATGCAATGCATAAAGTCAGTCAATTTGGAAAGTTCTTCCTGTTCATTTATGTAATAGTACTTAAAACTCCCAGCTAAATCTCAACGGGCTGCAGAAGGTACCCACCATTGAGAGCATTTTCAAAAATAGTTGCCTCAAAAATGCGGTATTAATCATTAAGGAACCCCATTTCCAGGCCATGCCCTTTTATTGCTATCATCAAGGGGGAGATACAGGAGCCTGAAGATACACACTCAACTATTCTGGATCAGCTTCTTCCCCTCTGCCATTACATAGTCATAGTCATACTTTATTGATCCCAGGGGAAATTGTTTTTTGTTACAGTTGCACCATAAATAATTAAACAGTAATAAAACCATAAATAATTAAATAGTAATATGTAAATTATGCCAGTAAATTATGAAATAAGTCCAGGACCAGCCTATTGGCTCAGGGTGTCTGACCCTCCAAGGGAGGAGTTGTAAAGTTTGATGGCCACAGGCAGGAATGACTTCCTATGACGCTCTGTGCTGCATCTCGGAGGAATGAGTCTCTGGCTGAATGTACTCCTGTGCCCAACCAGTACATTATGTAGTGGATGGGAGACATTGACCAAGGTGGCATGCAACTTAGACAGCATCCTCTTTTCAGACACCACCATGAGAGAGTCCAGTTCCATCCCCACAACATCACTGGCCTTACGAATGAGTTTGTTGATTCTGTTGGTGTCTGCTACCCTCAGCCTGCTGCCCCAGTACATAACAGCAAACATGATCGCACTGTCCACCACAGACTTGTAGAACATCCTCAGCATCGTCTGACAGACGTTAAAAGACCTCAGTCTCCTCAGGAAATAGAGACGGCTCTGACCCTTCTTGTAGACAGCTTCAGTGTTCTTTGACCAGTCCAGTTTATTGTCAATTCGTATCCCCAGGTATTTGTAATCCTCCACCATGTCCACACTGACCTCCTGGGTGGAAACAGGGATCACCGGTGCCTTAGCTCTCCTCAGGTCTACCACCAGCTCCTTAGTCTTTTTCACATTAAGCTGCAGATAATTCTGCTCACACCATGTGACAAAGTTCCCTACCGTAGCCCTGTACTCAGCCTCATCTCCCTTGCTGATGCATCCAACTATGGCAGAGTCATCAGAAAACTTCTGAAGATGACAAGACTCTGTGCAGTAGTTGAAGTCCGAGGTGTAAATGGTGAAGAGAAAGGGAGACAAGACAGTCCCCTGTGGAGCCCCAGTGCTGCTGATCACTCTGTCGGACACACAGTGTTGCAAGCACACGTACTGTGGTCTGCCAGTCAGGTAATCAAGAATCCATGACACCAGGGAAGCATCCACCTGCATCGCTGTCAGCTTCTCCTCCAGCAGAGCAGGGCGGATGGTGTTGAACGCACTGGAGAAGTCAAAAAACATGACCCTCACAGTGCTCGCTGGCTTGTCCAGGTGGGCATAGACACGGTTCAGCAGGAAGACGATGGCATCCTCAACTCCTAGTCGGGGCTGGTAGGCGAACTGGAGAGGATCTAAGTGTGGCCTAACCATAGGCTGGAGCAGCTCCAGAACAAGTCTCTCCAGGGTCTTCATGATGTGGGAGGTCAATGCCACCGGTCTGTAGTCACTGAGGCCGCTGGGGCGTGGCGTCTTCGGCACAGGGACAAGGCAGGATGTCTTCCACAGCACAGGAACCCTCCGGAGCCTCAGGCTCAGGTTGAAGACATGGCGAAGTACTCCACATAGCTGAGGGGCACAGGCTTTGAGCACCCTGATACTGACACCATCCGGTCCTGCAGCCTTGCTTGGGTTGAGACGTTTCAGCTGTCTTCTCACCTGTTCAGCTGTGAAGCCCACCATGGTGGTTTCGTGTGGGAAGGGGTATAGTCATGAGAGCAGGGTGGGGGACTGTGAGGAGGGGTAGGAGGGGAGATTTCTAAATGGACAATGAACCCATTGTTACGTACCCCGTAACTGGGTTGCCAAACCAGCAGAAATGGATCACTCAGTTGGAGTCTGGATTACTAGAACTAAGAAAGTTTTATTAAAGAAACAAGCAACACAGTACTCTACTCAAAAGGATAATGAATGCAACAGTTCAGCAATGATAAACACACATGTACATAGAATTAAGATAACAGGATTAATCAAGCTCTATCATTGTCTAGGGGTAAATGACCAGTTTCAAAGTGACGCCAAGTTCAGTTCAATTTAGTTCAGTTCAGTTCGCAGTAATCGCTGCCGTGGTGATGGACAGTGGGGGGAAGGAGAGAGAGAGCAAAACGAATGAATATTCAAGGGTTCCAGACAGACCTTCGCAGTCAGCTTTCGGGCGAGTCCTTTGTGATGTCATCTGAGGTCACCGACCGTGACCCCTCCGTTTCCAGATACGATCGTTTCCCAGGCAAGGGTGGACACACACCAGGTTCCCGCCGATCGTGCCTTTCCACCCTGTGCGTTTATGGCCCGGTACTTCCCACCGACTTGTGAGAGACGCACCGCTTCCAGGGTCTTGTTACCTCGGGGTGTCGTGTGTGTCCTGCCTTAACGAACCTGTCCCTTCTTATCCCCCTGCTGGGATATCGCCTGTCCATCACTTCAAACAGTTCAGGGTTCAAAGGGGGAGCCGCTCTTGACAGCTCTCCTTCCTTCATTAACATCTCCGATGCTGCTTCATTGTTTTCCTTATCTCTCTCTCCTGAAGACAGGTGGCAGACCAACTGCTGATCCCACCGGTTCCAGCACAGGACAGCTACATCTTAATCTATGTGTATTCTTGTCACACCATGAACACTATCTCAGCATTCTCCTCTTTCTTTTTGCACAACGTATTTAATTTGTTTTATATATACTTATTGTAATTTATATTTTTAATTATCATTGTACTGCTTTATTTAATTATTATTGTACTGTACTGTACTGCTGCCACAAAACAAATTCTGCCAGAATGCCAGTGATATTACTTTTTTTCCTCTCTGCTATCATATTTCTGAACAATTCATGAATATTGTTATTACTTTTTATTTGTAGCTATTTATTTTTGTAATTTATTGTAATTTTGTCTTTGCACTGTACTACTGCAGTGAAACAAACCACTTCATAAAACAGTGATAATAGACATGATTCTGACAGTTGAATTCCCCGACTGCAAGCTAAACTTTATATAGCAATAAAATATAAGTAAAAATATTATAATTTTCAACAACAAATTATTTTATCGCAATAGTCTTCGCTTTTATGTGTTTCTGTAGTAGAGTTGCTTGTTTCCAAATACTCCAGAAGACTCCCGCCAAACATCCAATAACTATGTCCCAACCACCAATCAGAGCAAGAGAGGCGGGATGATGACGTATGACATCCAATCAAGACGGCGTTGGGCCGGCTGGCGCCAAATACTGAAGTTACTTTTTCGCGGCAATCGGAGCCTGACTGTGGAGAGACGGCGAGTGTTCCTGTCCGTGTGGTGAATTCAGCGGTTATCGAGGGTAGACGGCGTTCATAATCTCGCCACCGGGTCATTTTCAACATCCAGCCTAGGCAGAAGCAGCATCGAGTACCTTCCCAAACGGAGCAGCAGCCGGTGAGTGGTGGAGGGTGCAGGCTGGGCTGGCTGCCGTGACGGTGCGGGGCAGCAACCGGTGAGTGGTGGAGGGTGCAGGCTGGGCCGGCTGCCGTGACGGTGCGGGGCAGCAACCGGTGAGTGGTGGAGGGTGCAGGCTGGGCCGGCTGCCGTGACGGTGCGGGGCAGCAACCGGTGAGTGGTGGAGGGTGCAGGCTGGGCCGGCTGCCGTGACGGTGCGGGGCAGCAACCGGTGAGTGGTGGAGGGTGCAGGCTGGGCCGGCTGCTGTGACGGTGCGGGGCAGTAGCCGGTGAATAGCTGAGGGTGCAGGCCGGGCTGGCTCCTGCGGCGGTGCGTATCCTGAACGAAGCAGTGACTGGTGACCCAGCCGGCTATTGCTGTGGCGGTGTAGGCCTTGAACGGAACAGTAACCGCTGGGGCGCAGCTTGCTCTTTGATTATTTGAGGCTTGATCGTGTTAAGGGGGTATGTACAGGTTTTGAAGGGCTAAATGTCCTCTGGCACACGTTCTCGATAATGACTGTTCGTCTCGCAGATTGTACCCAGTAGCTATCGCCAGCATGCCCACCACCAAAGCCCGCTTTCAAACTACCATCAATTTCCCGAGAAAGAAATGGCATCGCAGTTGCAAAGCGACTCCGGACATTAACAAGAAGCCACCTCCATCCAGAGAGCTGCCTTTCAGCCCCCGCAAGCGCCTAGGTAATCTTTTATTTCGGTCTAATGTTTGTCCTGTGTGTAGAACTTTGGGGGGGGGGGGGGAGGATGAGACGATTTGTCCTTACCTACTAATAGTTGAGTGCTTTTTAAATGGTTATTTTTTAGCTTTAATATTGCATTATTTTGTTTACTGAACGTTTTCAGTAGCTTTTGGGTCTTTAACTTCACCCAAAAAATAGCCTATCAATATTTCACCACGCATTGCTGTGTTAAGTACCTTCCTATGGCCTTTATTAGTAGTCTGCTAAGTTTAGGAATATTTTCCATGATAACGAGAACTGTGAAACTTCCTTTTTTTTAAAAAAAAAACAATTTTGTTAAAGTCTGATTTCCAAGTAAGAAAAGAAGGACTGGTTTGGAGAGGGCTAGATGTAATGCTGAGAATTTATAAGGATTGGTCAGACCACGTTTGAAGTAGTGTGGAGAGTTTTGGGCTCCATGGATAGGGATGTGCTGGCAATGGGGAGAGTCGGGTGGAAGTTTGAGAATGAAAGGGTTAATGTAGGACAGTTTGGCTCTGGGCCTGTACTAGCTGGAGTTCAGAAGGATGGGGGAGGGGGATCTCGTTGACACCTATGGAATATTGAAAGGCTTTGATAGAGTAACAAGAGTTGGTGAGGAATTTCTTGGGCTGGGGGTGGTGAATCTGGAATTCAATGCCATGGATGGCTGTTGATGGCTATTTTAAAGAAGAGTTGATTGGGGGGGTCAAAAGTTGAGGGGTGAAGGCAGGGGAATGGGGTTGATGAAGATAGTAAATCAACAATGATGGAATGGCAGAGCAGACTCATGGGACCAAATGGCCTAATTCTGCTCCAATACCTTGTGGTTGGGGAGAGAGAGAACGACGCAAATTTGCTGTGGCATCCTGCCTGCTCGAATATAGTGATAGAGAAGGAAGCCTCTGCATTCTGCAAGTTTACTTATAAGAAATAGTTTAAAACTGTATGAAAGTCTGAAATCATGTTGGGAGTACAGCATTTGTGGGATTTAAATAATAATATCCACAGTTATTGGTGAATAGAGTCTTAAATGAAGGTAAATATTGAAGAAACTAATCCGTACAAAGGCAATGAGTGATTGATCGATGGGTTCTGACAGCTGGTGATGGAAGCCACAGTAAAAACAGATGAAAGTAATGATTTTGATTTCAGCAGGATTCCAAGTTGTGTATTTGGTGGAATTGTTGATCAGAGATTCCTTTTTACATCAAGGTTCAAGGAGTATTGCTTTTAATGAAGTGTCTTTAACTTTAGGTGGTGAAAACCTGTGTAACATTCCTCAGTCTCTGCAATGCTCTCCCTCAAAACAGAAGAAGGAAAATCAGCCTGTTGCTCCTTCAACACCTAGGGGTCGAAAGTTGGAGTTTGGTAATAGTCCATTAAAACACTCTCCAGGAAAACTTGAACTATCTGCTGAGAAATCACCGGAGAGGCCATTGTGTCTCCCCCAGAAAGGAGATGAGACCCCTTGTTCAGTAGCATGCTCCTGGCGAATGATGAAAAGTCCTTCTGTGGAGCTTTTTAAAAAGAAAGGTGTGTTCAATATTATGTTTGCCATTGGTTTTTCATTTTTTTTTTAAGTGTGCCTCAACTGAATTGTTAAGTCATGGATTTTAATAACACTGGTATTGTTTTAGGGAGGTACTGGAGTTTTGTTTACTTGGTTTGAGTTGAGACCAAATCATATGATGTAGGAGAAGAGATGGGTTATTTGGCCCATCAATCTGTCCTGCCATTTGATCATAGCTGATTTATTGTCCCTCTCAGGCTACGTCCACACTAGACAGGATAATTTTGAAAATGCTGGTTTCACGTAAAAACAAGTGTCCACACGAGGCGTTTTTCAAAATACCTCCGTCCACATTAGAACGGATATTTGGGCGAATCTCCTACTGGGCATGTGCAGGACACACAGAAAACAAGTGAAGAGGAAATGGTATACTTGGTGCGCGTTTGTCCAGAAACATTTCCTACAGCCATAATCTCTTCACTGATGAAAGGGGCGACAGCTACAACTAAATGCTATAAGGCTTGTTACTGGGGGAAAAGTGACAATTGCCTCTATTGAATTGCCACAAGCAATACATTAATCATGTTACAAGAGCATGATGGTGGACAAACCCAAGTGCAGAACATAGGGGCAGGAGGCGTTATTGCTGTGGCGAGTGTGGAATCTGTTTCCAGGAGAGTCTTTATCCAAAGTCTTGGGTTTGGAGAGAATCCAGGAGCGATGCTAGACTTAGAACTAACAGTCATAAGAACCATGGAATGAGGCTACTCATACAAGAGTCAACCAACGAACTGGCAGCTCCTTGTTGCGATCACAGGGTCTTTATCCTGCATTTTCTGATGGAAAGCAGGTGTGTGTAGTTAGTGGAATGTGGGAATGATTGGAAATTAAACGAGGTGATTGTGGCTCAATTCCTGAGTTAAATAGTAAGGTGGGGGATTGTCAGAAGGGGCCATGACGAATTGTTAAATGTATAAAACATGTCTGCATCAGTGTTGTCTTGTCTTTCCACACAATGTTACACATCTATTGTCAGATATTGATATTGTGGTGTTGGAGGTTTGTGTTCAAAAAAACAATGAAATGCCGCACTGCCACCACCATTTGTTGCGGCATGTCATGACAGTGTTTTTAAAATTAGCCGGTTACCCCATACACACTACAACGGTCAACCAGCGTTTTCAGATTTAAACAATTTTAGAAAAGCTCTGTTTTTGGGGGAAGAAAACGCTGTTTCAGTGTGGACGGAGGGTCAAAATGAAGAGAAAAAGCTTCGGTTATGGATTTATCCAGTCTAGTGTGAGCGTAGCCTCAACCCCATTCTCCTGCCTTCTCCCTGTAGCCTTTACTGCTCTTATAATCATGAACCTATCAATCTCTACTTTAAATGTTCGTGCCTTGCTTTGAATTGGCAGAAAGTATAATGTGAGACCTGTTAGCTTAATAAATTAGAGCATGTCATGCAATTTCCCCATCTATGTGGGGTTGGCAAATTTTGGTTCAATATCTGCTTGAGCCAGTTGATTTAGTGGTGTGCAGCAGGCTGGATGCCTGCCATCTTGGGCTATTCCATTTTCTCTCTCTCCCTTTTGGGAGAAACACAGGAGTTTGAAAGCCCGGGCACTACAGCTTCTGCACTCCTATAAAACCTCTGAAACAATCACCTCTTGCACCCCTTCCCATCGCATGTTCTTGTATTCTTGTAAGTTGTTCTGTGATCTTGGGGTTAACTCGGGCTGCTGGCAGCACGGCTCGAAGGGCCCATGCTGTATCTCTAAATAAACTTTCTTGCTTATTCCATTACTGACACTTTAGCACTTTTGTATTAAATCAGGTTGCTCTACAATTTGGCTGTTTGACGTGTGTGTTTATTACTGTATGTACTATTTAATTTGTGAACAAAAAATTTAATTGAACCTCAAGTATATGACAATAAACTGTCTACTCTGTATTGCAATCGATCGTATAGGTTTTGTGAAATGTACTGGAGTGCAAATTATAGTTGGCATCTTAACACCAGCCCAGTGTGCAACATTGATGTGATTCAGCAGAGACCAATGGAACTTCAGCAACTAATCGCTTTTTTAAAAATGATTTCAGATCTGCGTTACCAACAGACCAAGCAGGTTTTAAACAGTGCCATTCCTGAGCGTATTCTGGCACGTGAAGATGAGACCGAAGCCATTACCCAGTTTCTGCTGAATCATGTCTGTGAGGAGGAGCCAGGCAGTCTGTATATTTCTGGAGCACCTGGTACAGGAAAGACAGCTTGTCTGAACCGAATTCTTGCAGACCTGCAGGTATTACTGTCTAGACCCTGAAACTGGTTGGTTTGAGTTTCCTTAATGCCTTGGCTGCATAAACTTGAGCGAATAGGTCAGGGGTGTGGTTCTCACATTGACTAAGACACAAAAATTTAGTACAACACTTAGCCTGAGGTGGGCAGTGGTTAAATTTTGTGACAGTAGCTGTGGCTTGCAGAGATGGGATTGGCTTTGTGCCCTATCCTAGACACAATGCAGGGTTACTTGTTATATAATTAGTATCCAAGACCACAAAGGATTGTGAGGTGATATTGCGTTGTGTGCATGAGTTGTATGTATTGTGTTGTGCACATTGGTCCAGAGGAACATTCATGCATGTGCAAATGGTTTTAATCGATTATTTGCCAGGTTACAACATGTGAGGTTGCTAAAGCAGTCTCTGCTAATTCTGTGCTAATTTCACCAAGAATAGGCCCTGAAAGTTCAACAAATATTATTTTTTTTTGAAAATCAGGTGGAGACCATAGAAACTACAGCACAGAAACAGGCCCTTTGGCCCTTCTTGGCTGTGCCGAACCATTTTCTGCTTAGTCCCACTGACCTGCTCACGGACCATATCCCTCCATACACCTCCCATCCATGTATCTGGCTAATTTATTCTTAAATGTTTAAAAAAAAAACGCATTTACCACCTCATCTGGCAGCTCATTCCATACTCCCACCACTCTGTGTGAAGAAGCCCCCCTGATGTTCCCTTTAAACTTTTCCCCCCTCACCCTTAACCCATGTCCTCTGGTTTTTTTTTTTCTCCTTCCCTCAGTGGAAAAAGCCTGCTTGCATTCACTCTATCTATACCCATCATAATTTTATATACCTCTATTAAATCTCCCCTCATTCTTCTACGCTCCAGGGAATAAAGTCCTAACCTATTCAACCTTTCTCTGTAACTGAGTTTCTCAAGTCCTGGCAACATCTTTGTAAACCTTCTCTGCACTCATTCAACCTTATTTATATCCTTCCTGTAATTTGGTGACCAAAACTGAACACAATACTCCAGATTCGGCCTCACCAATGCCTTATACAACCTCATCATAACATTCCAGCTCTTATACTCAATACTTCGATTAATAAAGGCCAATGTACCAAAAGCTCTCTTTACGACCCTATCTACCTGTGACGCTACGTTTAGGGAATTTTGTATCTGTATTCCCAGATCCCTCTGTTCCACTGCACTCCTCAGTGCCTTACCATTAACCCTGTACGTTCTACCTTGGTTTGTCCTTCCAACGTGCAATACCTCACACTTGTCTGTATTAAACTCCATCTGCCATTTTTCAGCCCATTTTTCCAGCTGGTCCAAGTCCCTCTGCAGGCTCTGAAAACCTTCCTCACTGTCTACTACATCTCCAATCTTTGTATCATCAGCAAATTTGCTGATCCAATTTACCACATTATCATCCAGATCATTGATATAGATGACAAATAACAATGGACCCAGCACTGATCCCTGTGGCACACCACTAGTCACAGGCCTCCACTCAGAGAAGCAATTCTCTACCACTGCTCTTTGGCTTCTTCTATTGAGCCAATGTCTAATCCAATTTACCACCTCTCCAATGTATACCTAGCGACTGAATTTTCCTAACTGACCTCCCATGCGGGACCTTGTCAAAGGCCTTACTGAAATCCATGTAGACAACATCCACTGCCTTCCCTTCATCTACTTTTCTACTTTCCTGGTAACCTCCTCGAAAAACTCCAATAGATTGATCAAACATGACCTACCAGGCACAAAGCCATGTTGACTCTCCCTAATAAGCCCCTGTCTATCCAAATGCTTGTAGATTCTGTCTCTTAGTACTCCCTCCAATAATTTACCTACTACCGACATTAAACTCACCGGCCTATAATTTCCTGGATTACTTTACGATCCTTTTTTAAACAATGGAACAACATGAGCCACTCTCCAATCCTCCGGCACCTCACCCGTAGACAGCAACCTATCTGATTATTGGGTGGACAGTTTATACCTTCACCTGGCATTGATCCTTCCTGCGCCTGCGTGGGTTTCCTCTGGGTGCTGCAGTTTCCTCCTGAATTCCAAAGATAGATGGGTTAATCGGTTAATTAGTCAAGTGGGTATAATTGGGCCAGAAAGGATTGTTCCTGTGCTGTGTGCCTTTTTAATGCTACAAGTGCTTGCCTGATTCTGCAGAGAGAATTGCTGTTTGAGTTAAAGTCATTGAAGTATATTTACACTTTCTAGTTCTGGATTGCTTCCTAGACTGAATAGCTTGCTGACTTGTGTTTAACAGTTCATCTATCAAGAACTGTTTGGGTTATGAAAGGAAGTATGATGAAGATATGACAATAGAATCTACTGTGATTTCTATGCAATCTAATTTTTTTTACTTGATTACAGGAGAAACTTAGTGCCTCTACACAAATTTACATTAACTGTATGTCACTGAGGAGCTCGCAAGACATTTTCTGTACTGTCGCAGACAAACTGTTTGGAAAAGGCAAGCTGAAATGTGCAGGAAAAGATTTTCCAAAGAGACTGGCAAAAAAGTTAACCAGCGAGGGTCCAATGGTGTAAGTTGTGCTGAGTGAGACGGGCAATTATTTTCTTTTTCTATTGGGTGTGGTAAAGGAGGGTGTGGGGCAATTCATTAGAGACTTGTGGGTAATGAGGGATTTTGATTAAGTTCTCTAAGTAAGGTTGGTCTGGGGTTTAAGGCTCTGAGGAACATTGGACTTGGTAACTTGTGCTCTGCCTGAAAAGGCAAAGCAGATTTAGCAAAGTCTCAAGATTAAGGGCTAACTCTGGGAAAGAGCAATGGTTGGGGATTAATGTAGCTCAGTACTAAATTATTCTGCTGCATAATTTTGTACATCAAAGGGAATTCACTGGGGTATGAAGTAGAGGTAGTAGAAGATGAGTAAAATTTCTTTGCCTTTATTAACATCAAGTCACTGCTTTTTTACTAAATGTTTGAAATATTGGTGTAGTTATTTACTGTTAGCAGCTCAAATATCTGTATACTGAGGGCACAGTTGAAAATGTGGATGAATAGTGCTATAAATTTTAACAGTAAAATATAATAAAGCTTATTTGAAAGAATCACCTGCCACCACCTCCATCAACGGATAAGGCTCATTTCAACACTTCTGAAAAATCAACTGCTTACTGTTTTCCATTAATGCTGCCTGGCCTGCTAAGTTCCTCCAGCATCTTGTGTGTGTGTTGCTTCAATTTCCAGCATCTGCAGGTTTTCTCTTGTTTGTGACTGCCCCTTCCCATTTATTTGTGGTATGCGGATAGTGATGTAAATATGAATGTGATCTTGAATGTATAAATTTAAATTTAGTTGTATGTTGTGGGGATATTTTTTAAAATGTCTCTTGAATGAAAATTTTCTATTAGGGGAAAATAACTGATTTTGGTGACTGCTGATAAAAATGTAATTAAGTACCCCGAACACCTGTTAGTAACCCAAAGCTATTGTTCATTAATAATAGTGGCCAATAAGGGGGAAAACATCTTCTCCACCCACCTGAGTAGCTTGCTTATAGAACAAGGAAAATAGCTTCAAAATCTTAACTAGGTGGTACACAAGTAAGGTGGTAGAATGTGGCTGCTTTTGAGCATAAACATTGGATTGCTTAAGCCAAGTGGATTTTCATAGATTTATATACCAGGAATATTTGATTTGACTACCAAACTCCACTACTGTTTCCTTTTTTTTTAATGGTTAACTTTCTTGCAGCCTTTTGGTGTTGGATGAGATGGACCAGCTGGATAGCAAGGGTCAAAGTGTCCTCTACACAATACTTGAGTGGCCACATTTAACTAGCTCAAGGCTGGTTCTAATCGGTAAGTTTGTAGTGTGTTCTGCTGTTGATGCTTTCTGGGCCAGTAAAATTCAGTGCGAGCAATATTAAAGAATGGTGATGTTCTGTTCTTGTAAACATTTAATTCAGGCTATGAATTGAATGATATTAGGCACAAGGGAAATGTCAGAAAATAGCAATCATACAACACCCTCGAGCCTACTCTACCATTCAATACAATTGGCTGATTCTCAATAGCAGTACCATATTCTTCTCTCCCCATACTTTTGTCTGGAAGAATTATTTCCTTACAATTTATTTAGTGACAATTCCTCCAGACTTCCAGGGTAGAAAATAAAGAAATTTTGCTCCCTGGTCCTGAGAGTGTGCCCCCCTAGACAATGACCTGGGTTGGGAGGCACCCTCTGTTTCCAGTTTGTCAGGACTTCATACACCAGTGAGATGTCCTCTTCTTCTGAACTCTTATAGAGTATGAACCTCATCAATCCAATCACACAGATAGATCTACCATCCTGGGAATCTTTGCACTCATATGACAAGTGTATCTTGTCTAATAATGAAAGGAAAACTGCACACTGTTTAAGGTGTGGTGTCACCTAGGCCCAGTACAAAAGAGGAAATCCTTACTTTTGTCTTCAATGCTTTATATATCAGTTGCCTTTTTAACATGAGGTTCAGAGTATGGGAGCAGCATTTTTTGTGATCATGTATGTGATCAGAGCTTGTAAATTCTCTGATGTAGACCATTGCCATTCAGAAACCAATCATCTCTACAGAAAGAATGTGGCTTTCATGTCCTTTCAAAACTGCTTCTGTTAAAGCCACTGTTCAGTCAACCTCTTGGCCAACATCAGCCATTCAATGGTGACACAGGTGACAGAATCAATGTGAACTTGTACTTGCAAATGGTTGTACAGATTGAGATGGTGCAAATTTATTTCTCAGGAATTGCGAATGCTCTGGATCTCACGGATCGAATCCTGCCTCGACTGCAAGCACGTCCCATGTGCAAACCTCAGCTGCTGAATTTTGCTCCGTACACGAGGGACCAGATTGTGGCCATTGTACAAGACCGACTGAATCAGGTACAAAACTTGAGGGTGGTGGCCAAATTTGTAAATCCCATACAATGCAGAGTTGGGTGTAAAGCAGCTTCAAGTCTTTGATTTCCCCATCCTAAACAGACTACAGTTTGGAAGCTGAATGATGTTGGTGTGATGTTTTGAAACAAACAACCCCTCAAGATTTGTGGACTGCAGTGGTACCAAGATGCAGTGAAAAGCCTATCTTGCATACTGTACATACAAACCATAACTCAGTGCATTGAGCTAAAATAAGGTAAAACAATATAGAATAGTATAGAAGCTACTGAGGAAAAAATGCAGGAAATGATAAAGTGCAAGATCATAATGATATAGATTTTGAGGCCACAAGTCTATCATATACAAGAGGTCCATGCAAGATTTAGGTGGGATAGTTGTTCTTGAGCCGGGTGGTGCATACTTTCAGCCTGTTTTGTCTTCTGCCCAATGGGAAGGTGGGAAGAGGGAATATCCGACTGAGATCTCCTGCCCTTTTCCCCTACATTGACTGCTGAGTTACATGTTGCCTGCTACTCTTCACAAAGATCCTAACTGCTTGTGAAGACAAAAGGTCTAAGATCGAAGCATGGATGTCATGCACACTAATTTTTGCTCTCCATAACTTGCAAAAGGAGTTTTTTAAGCTGTCTTGTTGACAATGATTAGGATTAGAGTACAGCCTACCATTCTGGATCTCCAGCTTCAGAGATTTCTCTGTTAGGTATGGAGACACAGTGCAGGATTGATGAGTTGCACCATTTGTGCAGAGTTGATATGTGCCATAACTGCTGATTGAGATCCAAAATGTTCTTAATACTGTCTTCTCTATTCATAAGAAATTAGTTCTAGCCATGCTCAAACTTGAGAGGAATTAACAAGTTGCACCCTGGCAGATGTGTGGAGTGAGTGGTGCAAGTATAGGACTAATCAAATTTCAGTTTATCTCAATTTTGTATTCTTAACACTGTGGGAATGAAAATCTATGTCTGAACCAGTCAGATGTTAGTGACCAAAATTTATTAAGCTCAATCAGCCTGCCCTGTTCCACACCCACCTTCTGATTCTATGCACTGGGCTCTCTGAGATTTTGATGAGTTTCTCTACTAAATTAAGGTACCTGGTGAGAGGGTCTTGGATGCTGCTGCCATTCAATTCTGCGCACGAAAGGTATCATCTGTATCTGGTGATGCTCGAAAAGCCTTGGATGTGTGCAGGTAGGACACAGAAATTGAAGCTCAAAGTACATATGTTACCATGGATTACCTAGCGATTTTTTTTTTAAACAAGAAAAAGAAATAAAACATAATTTTACAAAAAAACTACACATAAACAGATAAAACTGACAAACTTGTCCACCAGTTTCCTGATCCTGAATTGGTGGGGGGTTGAAGTAGAGGAGAATGAGTTGAGCAGGGTACTGTTGTGGCATAGAGGTTATCTGGAGGCCCTGGCAAACAAGTCAGAGGCTAGAATTCCAACCTCACTGGCAGGTCTGGAATTTAATTTCTATAGGTCTTGTAAGTACTTGATAACCAGAAAAGTTACTGCATTGTCAAAACAAAAATAATGTCAATGTTTAACCTCTGAGGCACCATTCTTTAAAAGTGGTGCAATCCATAGGTTGTCCCTTTGTATTTAACAACAAAAATTAACAAGAACTTGTATAAACTCTGCTTTAAGTATACCCAGTGACTTGGCCCCCACAGCCATCTGTGGCGATGAATTCCTCAGATTTACCACCATCTGGCTAAAGAAATTCCTCCTCATCTCTGCTCCAAAGGGATGTCCTTCAATACTGAAGCTGTACCTCTGGTCCTAGATTTCCCCTCTATAGAAAACAGCCCCTCCACATCCACTCTATTCAAGCCTTCCAATATTCCATAGGTTTCAATGCGGTCTCCCTTGATTCTTTGAAACTCCAGCGAGTGGAGACCCAGAGCCATGAAAAGACACTCATATGTTAACTCTTTCATTCATGGGATTATTATTGTAAACCTCTGGGGTCCTTTAAATGGCTGTTCTTTACTCTACCTTTTATTGGCTGAGTTTTCATGTGCTTACTTGTATATATATTTTTTAAAAAGCTCTCCCTTCTGCTCTGACTGCTGCAAATGGAGGAAAAAATTATTGCCCAGGTCTGGGACAATTAAATTATTTCACATTTCTAATTCATCAAACCCCCATTGCAAGGGGTGAAGAGCAAAGCAAGACCCAAGTAAGGAGGAGGTGGATCTTGATATAACACTTTTCAGTATTGCATTCAGTTCATATGGTGTAAATAATTGAGTGGACTTGGGGTTGGAGTGACCACATGGGTTTCGTCACACATTTCAAAGCCGTATTGGTTAGTAGATTAATTGGTCACATGAGTGCAATTGGGTGGTGCAGGCTTGTTGGGCTAGAAAAACCTGTTACTGTGATGTATCTAAATAAAATTTTAAAATCACTGCTCGTTTTGGGTAGACTCATGAACTTTAATGGCATTTATGCATTCTATTGCTAAACTTGCAGGCGAGCAGTGGAGATTGTGGAATCAAGTGTTCGAAATCAGGCAGTCGTGGAATGTAAGTTACTTTTGGAAGTATTAGCTGTGTATCATGCTAGTATCTACATTAAAAGGATAAAAAAAACTTCTAAAGTACCTTCAAGCTCTAGGAAACTTGCTGTCAGTTTTAGAGACAAAGTGAGGGATTAAAGAGCAGGTGTTAATAGTTAAGGAAATAATTAAGTTAGATTGCTGAGCCTCTGACAATGATCTTTGCATCATCAATGGGGATGGGAGAGGTTCTGGATGTTGTTCCTTTATTAAGAAAGGGTGTGGAGATAGCCCAGGAAATTGTAGACCAGTGAGTCTTTCTTCAGTGGTTGGTAAATTGATGGAGAAGATCCTGAGAAGCAGGATTTGTATGAACATTTGGAGAGGTATAATATGATTAGGAATAGTCATCATGGCTTTGTCAAGGGCAGGTTGTGCCTTACGAGCCTGATTGAATTTTGAGGATGTGACTAAACACATTGATGAAGGAAGAGCAGTAGATGTAGTGTATATGGATTCCAGCAAGGCATTTGATAAAAGTACCCCATGCCATGCTTACCGAGAAAGTAAGGGGGCATGGGATCCAAGGGACATTCCTTTGTGGATTCAGAACTGGCTTGCCCACAGAAGGCAAAGAGTGGTTGTAGACGGGTCATATTCTGCATGGAGGTCGGTGACCAGTGGAGTGCCTCAGGGATCTGTTCTGGGACCCTTGCTCTTCGTGATTTTTATAAATGACCTAGATGAGGAAATGACCTGGCTTAGTAAGTTTGCTGATGACACAAAGGTTGGGGGTGTTGTGGATAGTGTGGAGGGCTGTCAGAGGTTACAGCAGGACATTGATAGGATGCAAAACTGGGCTGAGAAGTGGCAGATGGAGTTCAACCCAGATAAGTGTGAAGTGGTTCATTTTGGTAGGTCAAATATGATGGCAGAATATAGTATTAATGGTAAGACTGTTGGCAGTGTGGAGGATCAGAGGGATCTTGGGGTCCGAGTCCATAAGACAGTCAAAGCAGCTGTGCAGGTTGACTCTGGTTAAGAAGGTGTACGGTGTATTGGCCTTCAATCGTAGAATTGAATTTAAGAGTCGAGAGGTAATGTTGCAGCTATATAGGACCCTGGTCAGACCCCACTTGGAGTACTGTGCTCAGTTCTGGTCGCCTCACTACAGGAAGGATGTGGAAACCATAGAAAGAGTGCAGAGGAGATTAAACAAGGATGTTGCCTGGATTGGGGAGCATGCCTTATGAAAACAGGTTGAGTGAACTCAGCCTTTTTTCCTTGGAGCGATGGAGGATGAAAGGTGACCTGATAGAGGTGTATAAGATGATGAGAGGCATTGATCATGTGGATAGTCAGAGGCTTTTTCCCAGGGCTGAAATGGTTGCCACAAGAGCACACAGGTTTAAGGTGTAAGTCAGGGGTAAGTTTTTTACTTGGAGAGTGCTGAGTGCATAGAATGGGCTGCCGGCAATGGTAGTGGAGGCGGATATGATAGGATCTTTTAAGGGACTTTTGGATAGGTACATTGAGCTTAAAAAATGGATGGCTATAGGTAAGCCTAGTAATTTCTAAGGTAGGGACATGTTTGGCACAAGTTTGTGGGCCTAAGGGCCTGTATTGTGCTGTAGGTTTTCTATGAAACTCAGTCAGGACAGACTGGAGAACTTGTCTAGTGAGGCATTATGGGTGGAACTCGGGAATAAAAAGTTATGACCACGATAATGGGTCTATATTAGAGACCACCCACCAGTCTAGGGAATATCTGGCACCACCTTGTTTGGTAGTACATTTCAGGTAGTACACTTTCATTTTTAAATGGGGTGGGGGATTTCCCCCTCAGATCTCCTTTCAATATCTTCCTCCACATTACATTTATACAATATTATTTGTATAATATTGCCTTCCTTATCCCTTGATCTTAAATAGAATAATTTAAATTGCTGGAACTAAAAGCTACTGCTGATGATTAGGGCATTCCTTGTCTGCTCTAACCCATAAGTGACTTTAGGCTCTGTTTGACTATTAATTTCAGCCTCAAATGAAATGGTATAACCCCTGTGGGGAAGGAATATAAAAGGCCTTGGGCAAAATGAATCTTGAAGATTATAAGGTTGCATGTTATGATAGTACCATTTGGATTTTTTCCCCCCCAAAGCTAAACCTCTGGTCAAGACTTCTCATAATCCAGGCCTAATAAAGGTTGGGTTGCCGCACATTTCCCAAGTAATCTCTGAAGTATATGGTGACCGGATGACACCCAGCTCTGGATCAGAGTGCTTTCCTCTCCAGCAGAAACTTCTGGTCTGTTCACTGCTTCTCCTAACCAGGCGGTCTAAAGTGAAAGAAGTTGGTCTTGGAAAGGTAAGCAAATCAAATTGTTGTAAGCTTAATCTTCAAAGAAGAATTCTATTTGTTATGGAACTTTTCATTCTCCTGGATGAGATGTTAAAATAAATACATCTGGACTTTTTAGGGATCTTTCATTTTAAATTAGCAGTCCCACCTGAGCCTTGAAGAGCTGAAGCATTATTTTAGATTTTTGTTTTTGGTTTCAGGAATTAACTGACCAATATTTATCTTTGTTTGCAAGTTCGTGGCATTTTAAAATGGTAACAAGACCAAAATTGTTGACGAGATGGATATTAAGTTTGAATTTTAATTGGGGAAATTGTAATATTTAGTTCTGCTAACCTTAAATGTGCGTGAGCGAGCAGTGAGTAGTAAATGCAAGTCAGCACAGAAATGTGATGTAAAGTGTGTACCCTGTGGGGAGTGTTGAGGCGGGTGCTGGGCTGGATTTCCCCTAGACATACACGACCCAATATAACGGAACGTTACAGATGTTTTATAGTGGTTATACTGAAAGAAGACGGTGTCTCCTAAGTGCCAAGGTTTGAGAATTTCACAGCGATTGGATCAGTACAATAAAGGTCAACCACTATCGCTGTTTTAATTTAATTATGACAGGGTTTGAGTAATTTATTATCCATTTAGGTGCACTGAAAACCTAGTTAAGTCATTCTTCATCACCATTACTCCAACCCCTTGTTTATCAATGTGTGAATAACATGTATCATCAGTTTTACGTTGTTGCTGGACAGGGGAAAGTCTGGGGTAGAGGTACTTTCCAGTTCACCAACTATTTGTAAGGTGAAAACTGTCAAATTAGCCTTGCTAAGTAAATGTGAGGGAGTGGCTTTGATTGACCTAAGACTAGCTTGGGTACAGGGACCCAAGTGGCAGCCTCTAACAACTAGTGTGATGTAGGCAAAGCAGAAGGTTAAGGAAATTCAGACGTGAGGAAGAGGTTCAATGTACAACTACGTTGACAGTGCACAGAAATGGATAATAAAATGTGATCAGAGATTAGACTGAGTCAAGTTTGTTTTTCCCTGTTGATGTGTTGTTGAAATGGTAATCCTGTTTAGTGTGAAGGGAACTAAGTGCAGACTTTGCCTGATAATCTGCAGTGGAATGTAACCACTAGGATGGTGGGACAACTGAGTTACTTTAGATTCTCTTGTGCTACTTAAGACCTGCAGCTCCAGCTGGGCACATTAACCCCATATCTGATGGCTTCCTGATCAGGCAGTTAGTGAACCGAAGCATGGAATTGCTCATTGGTTTCTACTTGAAACTCTGGTGTGTTGTGATCCAGAGGTTCTTTGGGAGTCAGAATGAGGCCTAATAAATGGCAGTAAGCAACAGTTTTAAGTGTTAATAAGAGCAAGAGAGCCAAGACCCAGTTATGGTCATCCTCCACAAAATTCTAGTGATGAGAATTGGCCTATAAATAGCCAGATTCAGGTGCTTTGACACCTGCTACAGACAATCTAAGAAAATTCGAGAACAATCCAGAAGCAACCATACTGCATTTACTGGAAAATTCACTGAACAATTACAAATAATTGATGTGGATCCTGAAGAAATACTGGATTCTGAAGAAATACTGGGTTAATACCATCCAGAAACCCATAAGCTGTTGTTTGAGCATCCTTATGTGGGGTCAAAGGTGACCTGGGACTCTTATTCCCTATAAACCAAATGAGATGCACGGTGGTAGTAGAACACTATTGGCAGCGGCTATAGGAATGACTTCAGGACAAAACTACTGTGCTGTGCCAATGGCTTGTAAGAGGGATGGGCTACAAAGGTGGGGAAATCTCACGCCAAATTTAGGAAACATTGAGACCACATCTGGAGTAACAAACAAAGCTTTGGTTTCATTTTTTAAAAAGGGTAGTATTGCAGAGAGTTCAATGCTGATTCCTGGGATGAAGAATGTTGATTAGCCCTGTACTTCTAATTATCAGAAATAAAATGGAAATGGCCTTATTGAAACGTAAAAAATTCTCCCATTGACTTTAATGAAGGAATTTTTATCTTTTGTGGGCTGCCAATTTTTGGACCTGGCAGAAGTTATTTTGCTTTGGACTTTTCCTGCCTGCTGCCCCTTATAGGCCAGGATCAGTTTAGTTATATTTTCAATGAATGGCAAAAAGGCCACAAGGGTTTCCATGGGCTCATTGGTGTTCTATGTTTCAGCTCCATGACACCTACAGCAAGGTTTGCAGAAGCCACCAGGTGACTGGGGTTGACCAGTCGGAATGTTTGTCGCTCTGCAGCCTTCTGGAGTCGAGGGGAATCATGTGGCTCAAGCAATCAAAGGAAGCTCGACTCTCAAAAGTAAGATGGCTGAGTTTAGATTGCATTTAGAAGTATCCTGATATTTCTCAAGTTCAGAGGACCCACAGGGTCAGTAGAGAAACTCTTCACCGGTTGGAAACTGGGGCTGAGGGAAGAGTTTTAAATTAAACCTGCTGTTGAACTTGTGTAAATAGAAATTTGCATTTCCCACAAACTAACATTGATACTTGTTTCATTTTAACCACTTTGGTTAACAAATTTAAGATGTGGGTCAAAGGTGAGTATTCAGATTTTTCCAGATTTATTTATCACACATAGTAAAACACATCGTTTGCATTAACAGACACATCTGAGGATGTGCTGGGGGCAAGTGTTGCCACGCATTACGGCACCAACCACATGCCCACAATGCTCGGCAGATCACAGCAAAACAGAACATATGTGATAAAACAACAACAGAACAAGCCCCATTCTTCTCTCCTGATCACCCATGCACATAGTCTGTTGGACATTAGGCCTTTAACTTCCCCAACGGATCATCGCAGTCTAATTTACTGCAGATTATGCCAAAGTGTTTTCTAAGGTTTTTCTTGTTGCTAAGTAATGCGTGACATTCTATTGTGTGGTACTTCTGCAATTCCCTCCCCAAGTCGCTTGACATTTTCCTCCCGAGACTTTAAGACTTCTCTCTGGATCAGTGCAGTATTTCAACCTGCTGAGTTCTTCCAACAAATTTTTTGTTGCTCCAGGTTATGGCAGTTGCAAACTTGTATCTCCTTAAAATGTTCCTTAGACCAAACCTTTGATCACTGACTCAATATTTAATTTAGGATCACATAAAATGTCATTTAGCATTGCCAGTGAATTGTATTTCACTGGTGTAGATTGGGGGACCGCTTTGTCGAGCATCTTCACTCTGTCCACCACAAAAGGTGAGACTTCCCAGAGGCCACCTATTTCAGTTTGACTTGCCATTCCTATTCCAACGTGTCAGTCCATGGCCTCCACTGCTGCCACGATGAGGACACTCAAGTTAGAAGAGCATCACCACGTTTTGTATGGGTGGCCTCCAACCTGAGGGCATGAACATTGATTCTCAAATTTCCAGTAACTGCTTTTTCCACCCCATTTCTTCCCCCCCCGGTCCATTCTGGTTCCCCTTCTCACCTGCCCATCATTTCCCTTTGGTTACGTTCCTCTTTCCTTTTCCATAGTCCACCCCTATTAAATTCCTTCTCTTTCAGCTCTTCTAACTATTCTCTCTTCTCTTCTCTTCTCTTCTCTCTCCCCCCCCCCCCCCCCCCCCAAAGCTTCCTACTTTGGTCCTCTTCCCCCACCACCATTTCCCTGTTGCCTGGTCTCATCCATCATCTGCTGGCTTGTATTCCTTTCTTCTATCCCTACCTTACTCTGGGTTCTGCCCTTTTTCTTTCCAGTCCTGATGACAGATACTGTTTATGACATACAGTCCTGGTACGTCAACTGTTTATTCCCCTTCATACATGCTGTCTGATTTGCTGAGTTACTCCAGCATTTTGCATGTGTTGCTCAAGATTTCTAGCATCTATACATGATCTCTTTATGAATTGTATTTGTGGCTGAGTGTCACCACTAGATGGGGCTTTGGAACTACTGTTTATTCCAACTGCAAAGATGTGTGCTTTCCTGTGTCCATGGTGGAGACTTGTGCCTCTAGCACGCAGTCCTTCCGAAGTGGAACTCCTGATCTGTATGAACCAACTAACCACCCAGACTGCCTGTACCCAAGAACTTTTCATTGAGAGATGGCACTGCCACCTCATTCATCTCCTGGCTGGGCTGCAGAGGCTGAATCCACCACAGCAGTTGCCCTATAATCATTGTCCAAGTGGAGATGTGTATTCATTCAATTATCACGTACATCAAAACGTACAGTGAAATGCGTCGTTTGTGCTAACAGCCAACACAACCAAGTCTGTAGGGGGCATCCTGCAAATGTTGCTGTATTTCCTGTGCCAACATTGCTTGCCCACAATGTTCAGCAGAACAACACAAGCAACAACAGCAAAAACAAACCCTTTCCTCCCATCCACTCACATGCCAACCAACCTCCAGTGTACTTGCAGAGATCCTTTGCACCACCAGTTTGCTTGTATTCTTGCCGAGCCAGCTGGGTGAACACAGACTGGTTTGCTCAGGACGAGAAGTGTAACCCTTTTCCCAGTATGTGTTGTTGACCTTGTCCACGCTCTGAGCTTTGAGAGATTGGGGATGAGTAACTCTTGATTTGGTTGCAAGGTTGTTTTGATGAATGAATGCTCACCAAACGCATGGAACAGCTACTGGTATTGAAAGCTCTGGGTCATGGGGAAACTCATTTCGTGTATTGGAGCAGAAAGAGTGATGCTGTGGGTGACCCATAAACCAGCTGTGCCTTGCCTGGTTTGTAAAACATTCAACACAAAATTCAGGAGAACTCTGGGTCGGGGAGTGTCTATGGGCTGGCTTCAATGGGACCTTGGCCTGAAACATCGACTGTTGTTCCTCTACTCTCTTCTCTCTTTCTCCCCCCAAGCCCACCAATAGATGCTGCCTCACTCACTTGCTAAGTCCCTCGGCACTTGTGTTTTGCTCAAGGTTTCTAGCATCTGCATAATCTCTTGTTTGTGTCCTAAAGCAATCAAACTCTTGTTTCCAAATGGCTGGGTCAAGAGAAATGTTTTTCTTTTCTGCGAAGGGTGTAACATGATCTTTGTGGGAAGAGGAGAAGCAATAGGTGGTAACCATGGCTGTTCTAATGGAGATGCTGTATTTTAACTGGTGGCTACCTGTACTAATCGCCCAACTCTCTCCTTAGGTTGGCCTGAAGATCGAAGAGGAGGATGTTGAACATGCTCTGAATGACAAAGCCCTGACAGGGAGCATTTTACGAAGAGGACTGGAATATTTTTTAAACTGATTGTTTTTAATAACTCTCATCACCTTGGTTCTGTCAGTAAAGCAAAATAGTGTCACAAACATGCTTTCAGGAAAGTATTGTTGCATCTATTCTATACTTTGTCATCTTCTGAGCTGCTGCTGGGTTTCAGTGCTGAGCCTTGTTTTGTACACTATTTCAAGTACTTGGGGAGTGATGAATTCCAGTGCCCATCAGGTGTACATGGCACAGTTGATAAAAGCATTGGCCAGCTTAATGAGCTGCCAGAAATCAGCAGTGTGGAAGAGAGTTCAGCTGGAATATTTACCAACACAAAAGCTGGGGCTTTTAAGATTGGTACTTACAGCAGCACAGTTTTAGAATACTGCTGATGAAGGAGGTGTGCATTAGCTAAGTGGCCTCATGTTGCTGTCCTTATTTTGTGAAAGGTTGTATGAGATGGGTTTCTTGTGTAATTCTTAATGACATCCCTTTGGGAGGTTGGTGTTTTTAAATATATTTATAAAAATGACTTGGCTTTTGAGTGATCTCTACAAAGCAATAGCTTGTTTACATTACAAGCTAGTGGATTCTTAATTGAGCTAAGACTTATCTAGTTCTATTTTTAAAATCCAAAGGGGGAGATCCTCTTATTTAAGCTTTTGTTTTGAGGCATGGGGCAAGAGATTGATAAATATTTTGGCTGCATAGCATTGACCTTAGTTTCAATTTCCATCAAGACTATCAGTGTGAAGATAAAGCCTGCAACTTGAATTTTGACATCAATAGATTGTTCCATACATCTGGTGAACAACTGGGAGAATGTTTAACATGGGAATATTTATTTTTGTCTATCAGTTTAGTTTGTTCCCTTGTATTGCTGAAACTTGGAAAATAAACTTTAATGTTATGCTATAGTGTGGCTCTCAGTTTTTCTATTTTCCTGTTCTGATGTGCCTTTTATTTATTTCTCCCTCCCTCATGCAGATCAATTGTTTATCAAATGTCCCAATCTCATACCCCTTCATTCAATTAGAGTCCAGATGTATTTTGCTGTGGGTCTTTAATGTACTCACCAATTGGCCTTCCACAGGTTACTCGGGTAGTTCCACAATTTTGCTAAAATCCATCCCAAATGATTGGTATCTTTGACAGACTACTCCAAGGACCTTGACCTGTGGTAAGGCATCTGAGCCACTTGGTGTTTGCTCCTGGTAGGGTCATCCATGGGTGTAAGGTCAAGGGAGGAGTTTCCAGGCAGTGATCCAACAAAGACCTCAGTGCTGGATGGTGACACAATGGCAGGGGAGGGTCTACAATCTTGTGTTCCATGCTACTGAGGCTGGTCTGTCGAGGATCATGTGATGGATGCCCACACATCATCCTCCCCATGTTACAACAGTCAAGCAGAGGCATAGAGGGAATCCACTATTATGTGCGACACAAATGCCTACTAGAATCAGAAAACTACAGTGCAGAAACAGGCCCTTTGGCCTATTTAGTCTGTGCCAAACTTATCCCTGCTAGTTCCATTGTCCTGCATGCACCTGGACCATAGCCCTCCATACCCCTTCCATCCAAATGTCTCTTAAATATTGAAATCAAACCTATATCCACTTGAACTAGCAGCTTGTTCCACACTCTGACCATGCTGTAAATGAAGTTTCCACTAATGTTCTGCTTAGACATTTCACCTTTCAACCCTAACCATGACCTCTAGTTCTTGTCTCATCCAACCCCAGTAGAATGAGCCTGCTTGCATTTTCCCTGTCTATGCAAGTCATAATTTTACATACCTCTGTTAAATCTCCCCTTGTTCTCCTATGCTTGAGGGAGTTAAGTTGTTAAGCACTCTCAGTGTATGTTTTAATGGGGTCAGTGATCAATTTCCTAGTATTAAGGAGTAGAGTTTGAGAAAGCAGAAGCAAAAGGAAAGTTCAGAAGAGGGTTAAACATTAATGGCAAAATTGTTACCAGTGTTTGCTGACCCATTAAAATGGTGGTTGTGATCCAGTTATCAAATTCTATGCTGAAGTTGAACTGGAAATTCTTTGTCGATGTTAGTAAACCTTGTGTGCTTTAGTAACCACAAAGTGGCAGCAAAGAGCCAGAAGGCATAGTTTGAATTCATTTGGTGGAGAAGAGGTGAAAGGTCACATGTCTGGTCCCCCACTTTCATGGAAATGTCCAAGCCACACATTTCCCACTCCTATTTTAAAAGATGTCTTTTTAATCTTTGTTTTAAGGTTCTGCTCAACTGAATTAAAAGGAAACTGTCAAAAAGACAGTTGTATGGATACATGGATTGGAAAGGTTTAGAAGGTAAACCAAGTGATGGCAAATTGGACTAGCTTGAATGGGGCATCTTGACTGCCATTGACCAACTGAACCGAATGGATGTTTCCATTCAGTAAAATGCATTGACTCCACGGAAACTGGCAATCTAACCTTGTACATAATTCAGATGAGATTCCTCATTCTAGTTACCCCCACTTGCCCCCTGTATATACTGGATGTGTAAATTTTGTCTAGAAAATGGCTAATTGATGAAAGACTTTGTACTTGTCTTTGGCAAAGATGGAAGGAAAAAGTCGTGGTGCAAAATAGTCTGAGGAATAATGGAAAGTTGCATTGATTTGTGAGGTTCTGAAGGGATGTGTTGAGGTTGTATTCAGAATGGTGAATTTTGATTTGACAATGGACAAGACAAAGCTTTTTTGGTGTCCTGACCAAGACCTATTGTTCAGCTATGAGCTAAAACATTTGGTCACTTATTGAAAATTGATTTCTCTAACTTCTGGTAATTCAGAATCAAGTTTATTATCACTGGCATGTGTCATGAAATTTGTTAACTTAGCAGCAGCAGTTCAATGCAATACATAATATAGAAGAAAAATAAATAAATTGCAGTATATGTATATTGAATAGATCAAAAATTGTGCAAAAACAATATATATTTAAAAGTGAGGTAGTGTTTATGGGTTCAATGTCCATTCAGGAATCTGATGGCAGAGGGGAAGAAGCTGTTCCTGAATTGCTGAGTGTGTGCCTTCAGGCTTCTGTACCTCCTTCCTGATGGTAGCAATGTCCTGGGTGATGGGGGTCCTTAATAATGGGTACCATCTTTCTGAGACACCACTCCTTGAGGATGTCCTGGGTACTTTGTAGACTAGTACCCAAGATGGAGCTGACTAAATTTACAACCCCCCCTGCAGCTTCAGCCCTGTGCAGTAGCCCCCACCTCATACTTGACAGTGATGCAGCCTGTCAGAATGCTCTCCACGGTTCACCTATTAGAAGTTTTTGAGTGTTTTTGTTGACCTACCAAATTTCTTCAAACTTCTAATGAAGTATAGCTGCATTGATATGTGGGGACCAGGTTAAGTCCTCAGAGATCTTGACACCCAAGAACTTGAAACTGCTCACTCTCTCCATTTCTGATCCCTCAATGAAGATTGGTATGTGTTCCTTTGTCTTGCCCTTCCGGAAGTCCGCAATCAGCTCTTTCGTCTTACTGATGTTGAGTGCCAGATTGTTGCTGCGGCACCATTCCACTAGTTGGTATATCTCACTCCTGTATGCCCTCTCGTCTCCATCTGAGATTCTACCAACAATGGTTGTATCATCAGCAAATTTATAGATGGTATTTGAGCTATGCCTAGCCACACAGTCATGTGTATATAGAGAATAGAGTAGTGGGCTAAGCACACACCCCTGAGGTGTGCCAGTGCTGATCGTCAGCGAGGAAGACCACAATCCACACAAATTGTCTTCCAGTTTGGAAGTTGGGGATCCAATTGCAGAGGGAGGTACAGAGGCCCAGGTTATGCAACTTCTCAAGCAAGATTGTGGGAATGATGGTATTAAATGCTGAGCTACAGTCGATGAACAGCATCCTGGCAGAGGTGTTTGTGTTGTCCAGGTGGTCTAAAGCCGTGTGGAGAGCCATTGAGATTGCGTCTGCTGTTGACCTATTGTGACAATAGGCAAATTGCAATGGGTCCATGTCCTTGCTGAGGCAGGAGTTCAGTCTAGTCATGACCAATCTCTCAAAGCATTTCATCACTGTAGATGTGAGTGCTACCCGGAGGTAGTCATTAAGGCAGCTCACATTATTCTTCCTGTCCATGAATACTCCTGCCAGTTGGTTGGCACAAGTTTTCAGAGCCTTACCAGGTACTCTGGGGGCTTCTGCCTTTTGAGGGTTCACCCTCTTTAAAGACAGCCTAACATTGGCCTCCGAGACAGAGGTCACAGGGTGCAGCTGTTGGTCTATTCTCCCTTTCAAAGCGGGCACACAGTTTTTAATGAAGTCGGTAACAACTGCAGCATGCTCATCCAGATTTGAAGATGAGCTGCTGAATACAGTCCAGTCTACTGATGCTGCAGTCTTCAGTCTCTGCCTATACTCAGGGAGTAGAAGTACAGTCAGGTGATCAGACTTCCTGAAGTGAGGGTGTGGAATAGCGCAGTAGGCATTGTTGATGGTGGTGTAACAATGGTCCAGTGTGTTGTTTCCTCTGGTATTGCAAGTGATCTGTTGATGGTAATTGCTTAGTGATTTTTTTTTCAGACTGGCCTGGGTAAAATCCCCCAATATGATGGTGAAGGTGTTAGGGTGTGCTGTTTCGTGCATGTTGATCCCATTGCTCAGAGCATCTGAAACCTGATTGACATTGGCCTGAGGTGGAATGTATACTGCTACCAAAATGATCACGGAAATCTCCCATGGCAGGGAAAATGGATCCCCTTTTCCTTCTTTTTCATTCCCTGTTCTGGCTCCCCTCTTAACCCTTCTCACTTGCCTATCACCTTCTGGTGCCTCTCTTCCTTCCCTTTCTCCCATTGTCCACAGTCCTTTCCTACTGATTCTTTCTTCAGCCCTTTACCTCTTCCACCTATCACCTCCCAGCTTCTTAATTCATCTCGCCCACCCACCTACCCCCTCACCTGTCACTTGCCAGATTGTATTCCTTCCTCTCCCCTATCTTCCTGTTTTGGCTGCTTCTCCCTTCATTTCCAGCTCTGATGAAGGGTCTCAGCCTGAAGCATCAACTGTTTATTCCCCTCTGTAGCCGCTGTCTGACCGGCTGAGTTCCACCAGCATCTTGTGTGTGTTGATCAAGGTTTCCAGCATCTGCGGTATCTCGTGTGTTTATTAAGGCATAAAAAAAATGCACAGAAAGTAACATCTCCCAGCTAGTGTCTATTGCTGACATACAGCTAGCTCAGTATATATGAAAAAATACAGGCCCAATACTGAATGAACCATCACTGTATCATATGGGATTAAATAAAATGTATTCAATGCACAATTTGGATTGAACTTGCTACCTTTCCTATGTCATGCCATAAATGAGAACTTCCTCCCTCAGCATTTCTGCCTCTCCATCTGTCTTTAAACCTCTTTAAAGAGGGTTGTAGTCATCTTTTTTGACATTGCCTTGTGCTTCTGAGTGCGGTATTGTGTTTAAAACCCCTGTGAAATACATGCTATATAACTATTGTTAAACTGACTGAAATACTCCCTGCTGATGTTGCCTGACTTGTTACTGCCTGGCAGTCAACATAATGATGTGTCTGTGAAGTGACTACACTTTTTTCGAGCTGTATGATGTGACCTGAATGACGGTAAAGAACTAGGGCCTAAGGGGATAAACATTTTGATTGTGATTATTGGGTTTGCCTCTGGGCTCCACTTCTGAGCTAAGAAGTTGGTTTTACATGAGCTGTCTGGAAATGGGAATGGATTCTAGTTTGGTGTTCTACAGAATGGTCACAGGGGAGCAGTACTGAAATTCTGCCAGGGCCAGTATCTAATCTTAAACACCCAGAGTTAATAAACTACAAAGTTCATCAATAAAAGTGAGGCTGGTACTAAAGGGACACATTAAGTAGAAAATAGGTAATTAATAAACTCTTTTATGTGTTACTTTTTAATTTTGAAGCAAATGTTTTAAACTTAATGTTACATCACCTTTCTACTGAACAATTTCAATCAGTTAAACATCTGTACAGGATAGTGAAGCCTTGACTATGTTTTAAGGTCATTATGTCTCATCTGGGATTGGTAAATTTTAAGCAGTTTTGTCTCTTGTTACTCCTGTGCTTTATTCTTCATACCACCTGCAAACTTCAGAATATCTACCCTTGAATTTTTCTGTTGGGGCATGACATAGAGTGCAATGGGGTCAAGAGATCCGTGTGAGTTGGATGGAAATATTACCTATAATATACAAATGTAGGATCATAGAATGGTTACAGTATAGACAGAGGTAATTCAGGCAAGTCCGTCAGCTCCTAGTATAACAATAATAATGATAGATTAGCTTTATTTGTTACATGTACATCGAAACATACAGTGAAATACGTTGTTTGCATCAACACAGTCCGAAGATGAGCTGGTGGCAGTCTGCAAGTGTCGCCTTGCTTCTGGCACCAACATCACATACCTGCCACTTACTAACCCGAAACTATATGTCTTTGGAATGTGGGAGGAAACTATGCAATTACAAACAGAACTTACAAACTCCTTACAGACAGCAGCGGGAATTGAACCCTGATTGCCAGCACTAACTGCTACGCTACTGTTAAACCTATTAAAATGCTGGAAACTCTCACCAGATGCTACCTGACCCTGTGAGTGTTTTCAGCATTTTGTTTTTATTTTAGGCTTCCAACACTGCAGATTTGTTCATAAATTTCCTAACCCCATCATTCCCATTTTATCCTATATAATTCACTTCCGGGAACAACAGCTAAGTTCATTTTCACGAGTCCACAGAAGCAGTGAATTCAAAATCATAACTATTCCAGGTGTACAAGAAGTTTCTTCCTTTGTACACACTTACTCATTCCATTCATCCATTTTATATATTTTTTTTTTCTCTCACCACCAGTAGATGCCTCTCTGGGTCACACACCACCCTAACTTTAGCTTTATAAGGTATTGGTCAGACTGTGCTTGGAGTATTATCTTAGAAAGGATCTGCTGACATTGGGGAGGGTTCAGAGGATGTTCATGAGAATGATCCTGGGAATGAAAGGGTTAATGTACAGTATGAGGAGAATTTAATGGCTCTGGGCCACTACTCGGTGGAATTTAGAAGAATAGAAGGCAGGGAAGATAGAAGATTGGCTGGCCAACAGAAGACAGTGGCCATATGTAGGTCATTTTAGTTTAGCATAATGTAATTGATGGTGTGCTAAGTCTTGTGGTCACCGAGTCAGATCACTAAGTACCTTTTCACACTCATCTTACACTAATCACTAATGCCATTTTACAGTCACTACAGGCCCTTCATCTCTTCCCCACCCCCATCACCAACACACTTGGGAAAATGAACAGTTAACCTATCAGCCCACATATCTTTGGAATGTGAAAGGAAGCCAGAAAATGTGGGCAGTCACAGGAAGAGCATGCAAATTCTACAAAGATAGGCGGCAGCGGTCAGCATAACACTATTACAGTACCAGTGACCCGAGTTCAATTCACTGGCTGTAACAAGTTTGTATTTTCCAAAGGTGAATGGATTAATAGGTTAATTGGTTGTCCACGTGGATGTAACTGGGAGGTGCAGGCTTGTTGGCCAGAAAGGCCTGTTACCATGTTGTAGCTCTAAATACACACTGCATTGTTTCCTTATTTGAGGAAGATTGCTAACATATTTGAAGCAGTTAAGAAAACAGTTACTGGACTAATGCCTGGAAAGTGTGGGTTGCCTCATGAGGAAAGGTTGGACAAGTTAGATTAGTTATTGAAGTTTATTACAAGAGTGAAAATATGATTTAATTGTAACATGTAAGATCCTGAAGGACAGAGATGTTATGGATAGGTATTTCCTGTTGTGGGAGAAACTAGAACTGAAAGTTAGTATTTAACCATTTCAACCACTATCTTTTTAAATAGTTGGGCAGCCTGAAGGGATGGAGTGATGTATCATACTCTGCCTCCTAATTTTCTTATATATGTGTTATCTTATCAAAGCAAGCTGGTAGCATCTGCACCAGACTTTGAGGCAAGTGGTCCCAGGTTCGAATCTAGCTGGCTCCTCGCTCGCTCTCCATCCGTGCTGGGTTCAGCGTCGAGCTAGCAACTTGGCCTCATGAGAAAACAGACAAATGCTAAAAGATTGCTGTCTGATGTGCCACAAGGTGTGGAGAAGACCAACAACAATTTTTATCAAATCATTCTGAAAGTGAATATTGCAATCTTCCATTTTTGATGGGATGGTTGGTTACACAGAGTATAGAAAAAGATTGTTGTTTTTCCTCTTATATTTTTCTCTTTTCCAAGATTTCCAAGGGAAAAGAGGAGAGCAGTAGTGATAGGGGATTTGATAGTAAAGGGGACAGATAAGAGGTTCTGTGGGAGAGATTGAGAATCCCGGATGGTCTGTTGCCTCCCTGGTGCCAGGGTCCGCAATATCTCGGATCAAGTTCTCGGTATTCTCAGGAGGGGGGGTGAGCAGCCAGATGTCATGGTCCACGTGGGGACCAATGACATAGATACGAGTAGGGATCAGGTCCTAAAGAAGGGATATAGGGAGTTAGGAAAGAAGTTAAAAAGCAGGTCCTCAAGGGTGGTAACCTCGGGATTGCTGCCTGTGCCACGAGACAGAGAGGGTAGGAACAGGAAGTTATGGCAGACGAATGCGTGGCTGAAGAGTTGGTGTAGGGGGCAGGGGTTCAGATTTCTGGATCCTTGGGATCTCTTCTGGGGAAGGTCTGACCTGTACAAAAAGGACAGGCTGCACCTGAACTGGAAAGGGACCAATATCTTGGTGGTTGCTGGAGCTGTTGGGGAGGGTTTAAACTAGTTTGCCAGGGGGGTGGGAATCAGAATATGAGTGCAGAGATTAGGGTAGAAAGACAGGGACATGATGCTATGGCATGAGTTGGTGAGGAAGGACAGGCAGGGGACAAAACATAAATGTAGCCAGTTAGGGAGGTTGAAATGTGTCTATTTCAACACTAGGAGTATTAGGAATAAAGGGGATGAACTTAGAGCATGAATCAGTATGTGAAACTATGATGTTGTGGCCGTTACTGAAACTTGGCTGGAGGAAGGGCAGGATTGGTTGATGCAGATACTGGGGTTTAGCTGTTTTAAAAGGAATAGGATGGGAGGTAGAAAAGGGGGTGGGAGTAGCATTACAGGTCGGGGATAGTATCATGGCTATAGAAAGGGAGGATGCTGCAGAGGGAGTGTCCACTGAGTCGGTGTGGGTAGAAGTCAGAAATAGGAAGGGATCAATCACTGTGCTGGGAGTAGTCTATCGGCCCCCAAATAGCCCTCGGGACACCGAGGAGCAGATAAGCAGGCAGATTTTAGAATGGTGCAGGAAATACAGGGTTGTAGTTATGGGTGATTTCAACTTCCCTCATATTGACTGGCACCTCCTGACCGCAAGGGGGATAGATGGGGCTGAATTTGTCAGGTGTGTTCAAGAAGGATTCCTGACACAGTATGTGGACCGGCCAATGGGAGGAGAGGCCATACTGGATCTAGTTCTGGGTAATGAACCTGGTCAGGTGGCAGACTTCTTGGTGGGGGAGCATTTTGGTGAGAGTGACCGCAACTCCCTTAGCTTCAGCATAGCTATGGAAAAGGATAAAAACAGACAAAATGGGAAAGTGCTTAACTGGGGAAGGGCTAATTATGAAGGGATGAGGCAGGAACTAGCAAGAGTAAACTGGAAACAGATGTTCAAGGGTGAAAGCACAGAAGTAATGTGGAGGAAGTTTAGGGACCACTTGTGCTGGGTTCAGGATAGGTTTTGTCCCACTGAGACAAGGAAAAAATGGTAGGAAAAGGGAACTGTGGCTGATGAAACGTGAGGCAACTCGTCAAGAGGAAGAAGGAAGCATATGTTAGATATAAGAAGCAGGAAGCAAGAGGGGCTCATGAGAAATAAAGGGTAGCCAGGAAGAAGCTTAAGAAAGGACTTGGGAGAGCTCGAAGGGGGCATGAGAAGGCCTTGGCATGTAGGATTAAGGAGAACCCAAGGTATTCTATGCGTATGTGAAGAACAGAAGAATGACAAGAATGAAGGTGGGGCCGCTAAAGGATAAAGAAGGCAACATGTGCCTGGAGGCGGAGGAGGTTGGGGAGGCCCTAAATGAATACTTTGCTTCAGTATTCACAAGTGAAAAGGACTTTGATCAGGGTGAAGTCGAAATAGAACAGGCCTGTGTGCTGGACAATGTGGAGATTAAGGAAGAAGTAGTGTTGGATCTTCTTAAAAACATCAAGATTGATAAGTCCCCTGGGCCGGACGTGATATACCCCAGGTTGCTGTGGGAAGTGAGAGAAGAGATCGCTGGAGCAGTAGCTATGATCTTTGAATCCTCTTTGGCTGCAGGGGAGGTGCCGGAGGATTGGAGAATGGCAAATGTAGTTCCCTTGTTTAAAAAAGGTAATAGGGAGAATCCTGGGAACTATAGACCGGTGAGTCTTACGTCGGTGGTCTGCAAACTATTGGAAAGGATTCTTAAGGATAGGATCTACGAGCATTTGGAGAAGTACAGTCTACTCAAGGATAGTCAACATGGCTTTATGAAGGGAAGGTCGTGCCTCACGAGCCTAATTGAGTTTTTTGAAGAGGTAACAAAAGAAATTGATGAGGGTAGGGCGGTAGATGTGGTCTATATGGATTTTAGCAAAGCATTTGACAAGGTCCCCCACGAGAGACTCATCCAGAAAGTCATGAGGCATGGGATCAGTGGAACCTTGGCTATTTGGATAAAAAATTGGCTTACAGGAAGAAAGCAGAGGGTAGTAGTGAAAGGAAAGTATTCTGCCTGGAGGTCGGTGACTAGTGGAGTGCCGCAGGAATCTGTCCTGGAACCCCTACTCTTTGTGATTTTTATAAATGACCTGGATGAAGAGGCGTAAGGATAGGTGAGTAAGTTTGCAGATGACACGAAGATTGGAGGAGTTGTGGATGCAACTGTAGGTCGTCGAAGGTTACAAGAGGATATAGACAGGATGCAGAGTTGGGCAGAAAAGTGGGAGATGGAGTTCAATCCGGATAAGTGTGAGGTGATGCATTTTGGAAGGACAAACCAGAAGGCTGAGTACAGAGTTAATGGTTGGTTACTTAAAAGTGTGGATGAACAGAGGGACCTTGGGGTTCAAATCCATACATCCCTCAAGGTCACTGCACAGGTTGATAGGATAGTTAAGAAGGCCTATGGGATGCTAGGCTTCATTAATAGGGGGATTGAGTTCAAGAGTAGAGAGGTCATGTTGCAACTCTACAAATCTCTGGTGAGACCGCATTTAGGATATTGTGTTCAGTTCTGGTCACCTCATTATAGGAAGGATGTGGAAGCTATAGAGGGGGTGCAGAGGAGATTTACCAGGATGTTGCCTGGATTGGAAAACAAGTCTTATGAGGCAAGGTTAGCAGAGCTGGGGCTTTTCTCTTTGGAGCGTAGAAGGATGAGAGGGGACTTGATAGAGGTCTACAAGATTATGAGAGGCATAGATAGGGTGGATAGCCAGTACCTGTTTCCCAGGGCACGAAGAGCAAACACCAGAGGACATACGTACAAAGTTAAGAGAGGGAGGTTTAGGGGAGACATCGGGGTAAGTTTTTACACAGAGGGTTGTGGGTGCCTGGGATGACTTGCCAGCGATGGTGGTGGAGGCTAAAACATTAGGGGTATTTAAGAGCCTCTTGGACAGGCACATGGATGAAAGAAAAATAGAGGGTTACGGGGTAGTATGGGTTTAGTACTTTTTTTTAGGAATATATGGGTTGGCACAACGTCGAGGGCCGAAGGGCCTGTACTGTGCCGTAGTATTCTAATGTAAGTCATATCTTACATTTTGATTGTAACATATAAGATCCTGAAGGCATTTCCTGTTGTGGGAAACAACAGGCCTCGTCAGAGAAAGTTGATGAATCAGAATGTGAACTCGAAAGGCATCATATGCTGAGAAGTCCATTCCAAGAAAGGGTGGGATTGACTGGATGAGTTTGTTGATCACCATTAGTGAGTGAGGTTAAATTAGAATACAATTTTTAAGAAAAAAATCAATTTTCTGTGAAGAAAAAAGATATTGCTTTCATTGGGGAAAAATGTTGCAGTGTCTCCAGTTTTTCTTACCTCCTTTCTTTTCTGAGAAAATTGACTTTGATAACTGCACAATCAACCCATTGCTTTGAGCCAAACATATACCCCACCCTATCTCCAATTTACTTGCCAAAACAATAGTGTCAAAAGAGAATCAGATCAAACACTGCCACCCAAGGAATACAACAGAACCCTTTGTTTTTATGTTTGTCATTTATATAATGTTGTTTCATTCTTTCTTCAAATACTACAAGAACAGGCAGTTTATAACTGAAGGATTAATAAGATTATATAAAATGGTGTTTCTGTTTCCTGGAATGTTGAAGGATGCTGTGTGATTTGGCTGTGATTTTTTCTTGATTTTGAAAGCTATTGTTTTCTCTCAATGGTGGCGATACAGAATAACATTAATAGCTTGCTAATGTAAAATTCTGTGTGTGCAGGAAATCTGAACTAAAAGACAGAAACTGTTTTAAAATCGTATTGTCAGGCAGCATAATGAGGAGAGAAAAAGAGTTAAGATTTCAGACCTATTGTAAAGGGGACTGAATGCAAAGGAGGGAGCTTCAATTCCATAGGGAATTGCTGAGACCACATCTGGAGCATGGTGAACAGTATTGGTCTCCTTACTAAAGGAGGACGCTGGCTCATTTGAAGCAGCTTGAGAAAGCTTACTGGACTAATCACTAGAAGGGGTGGATTTTCTTAGAAAGAAAAGTTGGTTCTGTGGGAATTTAGAAGAGTGAGACTTGATTTGATTGAAAGATACAAGACCATGAGTGTTCTTGATAGACTGATATGGAGGGATGTTTCTTGTTGTGGGAGAATCTAAAGTTAAGGGCGACCTAGTAAAAGTAAGGGATCACCTACTATATATAGGACTGAGAATATTCAGCAGAACAGCACAAGCAACAAGCCCTTTCATTCCTCCCACCTACCCACCCATCCACTTGCACGCAGAGAGTGTTCTCCAACCCCAGGACAGGCCATCTCTGGGCCTCCAGTGCACTCGCATACCCAAAGACCCAGTACTTTAGCCATCAGACCTCGATTTCTGGACTTCCAATCGACCTTTGGGCTTCAGTCTTCAGTATTGACCCCAGGACTTGCTGATGACAGGAGCCCAAATTCCAGATTCAACAATTTGTGCACCTGGGGGGGGGGGGTGGTCATCATCCTTGTGCCTCCTGCCTGCATGGACCTCTGATCCCAGGACCTGCTGACCTGGGAGACCACCAACCCTTGTCCTCATTGGTCTTCGTACACAGAGGTAATTTTCACAAAGGTTTATCGTAATTATTTTAAAATGAACAATTTGCTAGAAAGCGGGAAGGAAAAAGGAATGAATCTAGTTGGAATGTTTTGTCAATGCACTAGCACCAATAAATGGCCTGAATAGTCCCCATTCAGTTGATCGTTGACACTTAACAAGATATTCTAACAAGGTTTGAACTGTATTCTAAAAATGCCTGATGCCATCATTAATTAGCTGTAGTGACTCAGTGGTGGCTCTTTCAAGTCTGAGTGCCTGTCAGGTCACTTTTGCAATGTGTTCAATGATAGATTCTATTTAAGTCAATGAAGAGTATTCAATCATTAGTTTCCTATTTAGTAAGTTAAGTTAATATGACTTATGCTAAATACTAAAACTTGATATTATTCCAATATTATCTGCAGAGAAGGAATGGAAAGCTTATAAAAGCCACTAGCTCTTGGTTGAATGTTCTCATCTTTTTTTGGTTCTTTATTACAGAATGGAACCTTTCTTAGTTCTCATAGCCAATAATAGTCACTTCTGTTTGCTGTGTGTAACTGTAAATTGAGACAATGCTACATCTGTTGTGATAACTTGCATCCTGAAAGAAACATTACAGCTTCTAAGAAAATCTCAACCAGGGTTTATTCTGGAACAAAGAAGTGAGATAATTAAAATCACATCAGGCGGAAGATGACATTGAATCAATCTGTTCAAATCAAAGGTTACACCTCAAATGTCAATTTATCAGGGCTGCTGACTGACATGGGAAATATCTGCAGCATTATCTGTCTTATTTCTGACATCTCTGGTCACCTGTTCATCTCTGAGGCTGTGACACGCAGATGTTTCCAATGAGTGGACAGTCACAAGGTTGCGGGACCAGACAGCATCCCAGGGCGAGTACTCAGGATGTGCGCAGCACAACTGGCAGGTCTGTTTTACTGACATTTTTAATCTCTCCCTCTCCCAGTGCAGAGGACCCTCGTGCTTCAAATTATCCACCATTGTCCCTGTACCAAATAAGACCAAGGTAACGTGCCTGAACGACTGGCATCCTGTTGCATTCACCTCAATAATAAGCAAATGCTTTGAGAGGCTGGTCAAGGACTACATCTGCAGTTAGCTTCCACCCAAACTGAACACCCCACAATTCACCTACCGACACAACCGATCAACAGATAACACAATAGCCACAGCTCTACATACCGTCCTTACACATCTGGAAAAGTAGGATGCTTATGTGAGAATGCTGTCCTTGGACCACAGTTCAGCATTCAACACCATAGTTCCATCCACGCTCGACAAGAAGCTCAGAGACCTTGGCCTTGACCCTGCCTTGTGTGCAAATGGATCCTGGACTTCCTGTCAGATTGCCAGCAGGTGGTAAGAGTGGGCTCCCTCACCTCTACCCCTCTGACTCTTAATACAGGAGCCCCTCAGAACTGTGTACTAAGTCCCCTCCTTTACTCCCTGTATACCCATGACTGTGTCACCACCCACAGCTCTAATCTGCTAATTAAATTTGCCGACAACACTACATTGATTGGCCTAATCTCAAGCAATAATGAGGTGGCCTACAGGGAAGAAGTCATCTCTCTTACACAGTGGTGTCAAGAAAACAACCTCTCCCTCAATATCGCAAAAACAAAGGAGCTGGTTGTGGATTACAGGAGGAATGGAGACGGGCTAACCCCTATTGACATCAATGGATCTGGGGTTGAGAGGGTAAATAGCTTTACATTCCTTGGCATTCACATCACTGGTCCGTACACACCAGCTGTGTGCTGAAAAAGGCACAACGGCACCTCTTTCACCTCAGATGGTTGAGGAAGTTTGGTATGGGCCCCCAAACCCTAAGAGCTTTCTACAGGGGCACAACTGAGAACATCCTGACTGGCTGCATCACTGCCTGGTATGGGAACTGTACCTCTCTTAATTACAGGACTCTGCAGAGAGTGGTGCAGACAGCCCAGCGCATCTGTAGATGTGAACTTCCCATGATCCCGGACGTTTACAAAGACAGGTGTGAAAAGGGCCTGAAGGATCATTGGGGACCCGAGTCACCCCAACCACAATCTGTTCTAGCAGCTACTATCCAGGAATTGGTACTGCAGCATAAAATCCAGGACAAACATGCTCTGCGACAGCTTCTTCCACCAGGCCATCAGACTGATTAATTCACACTGATTTGAGTGTATTTCTATGTTCTATTTATTATAAATTACTGTGATTGCACATTGAACATTTAGACGGAGACATAACATAAAGATTTTTACTCATGTATGTGAAGGATGTAAGGAATTAAGTCAATTCAATTCACATTGCAAGTTTTTTTTGTTGTTGGTCTCTGTTTCTAGATAAAATGATAGAGTTGAGAGGGTGGTGGTCTGGGGAGAGGTCCTTTCAATCCAGAATACTTGATAGTTTCTTTTGCACTTATTGAATCAAATGAGCATAAAGAGAGATTGGGTTTATTTGTCACATGTATATTGCAACATTGAAACACACAATGAAATGTGTCATTTTGCATCAACCATCAACACAGTCTGAGGATATGCTGGGGGCAGGCTACAAGTATCAGCATGCCTCTGGCACCAACATCGCAAGCTCACAACTTACTGACTCTAACCTGTATGTCTTTAGAATGTGGGAGGTTGCATGAACCTGAATTAACATTATGACACTTTTCCAACAAGTTCAGGAGCACTAGACAAGGTTTTTGTTCAACCTTGAACAAAAGATATTGCACAAGAAACAATAACTAGATTCCACCTTTGAGTTTTACTACATTATAGTTCTTCCTCCATAATTATCACAAAGAGACAATTACACTCAGTGGCCACTTTATTAGGTACACCTGCTCATTAATGCAAATATCTAATCAGCTAATCATGTGCGGCAACTCAGTGCATAAAAGCACACAGACATAGTCAAGCAATTCATTTGTTGTTCAGACCAAATATCGGAATGGGGAAGAAGTCCTGATGAAGGGTCTCAATTGTCAACTGTTTACTCTTTTCCATAGATCCTGTCTGGCCTGCTGAGTTCGTCCAGCATTTATGTGTTCATTAGAATGGGGAAGAAATGTGACCTGAGTGACTTTAACCATGGATTGAATGTTGGTGCCAGATCGGGTGGATTGAGTATCTCAGAAACTGTTGATCTCCTGGGATTTTCACGCAAAACAGCCTCTAGAGTTTACAGAGAATGGTGAAAGAATTTTTTTAAAAATCCAGTGAGTGGCATTTCTGTGGTCAAAAATACTGTCTTAAATAAAGGGGTCAGAGGAGAAGGGTCAGACTGGTTCAAGCTGACAGAAAAGTGACAGTAACTCAAATAACCACGCATTACTACAGTGATGTGCAGAAGAGCATCTCTGAATGCATAACACATTGAACCTTGAAGTGGATGGGCTACATGGCAGAGATGCCAGGGGTTTGGAAAGTGGCAAAGACTCAGAGTAAAATAGCACACGAGACCACACCGAGTTCCACTTCTGTACCTAATAAAGTGGCCACTGAGTGTATATTGATTTCCGATATCTAATATAGTCAAAATGCTTCCTCAGGCCCATTAATTAACATGAAACAGAAAATTTAGAATTGAATTCTCTTCTTTCTATATACTGCTTGCTGGCCTTGTCATTCCAAGGTGTAATTCAATGACTCTATGAGTGGCTGTCAGATGTAATATGTAAAAGAACTATTGCTTCTAGTATTCATTGTAAACGCAGCCAGCTCCATCATGGGCACTAGCCTCCCCAGCATGGAGGACAAAGATGATGCCTCAAAAAGGCAGCATTCATCATTAAGGACCCCTATCACCTAGGATGCTGCTTATTACTGCCATCAGAGAGGAGATACAGGAACCTGAAGATACATACATCAACATTTTAAAACAGCTTCTTCCCCTCTGCCATCAGACTTCTGAACAGACTACGAACCAACCCATGAACACTCCCTCTCTATTTTTGCTCTCTTTTTGAGATTCAAAGATATGAAGATTCAAGATTTTTAAATGTCATTTCCTGTACACAAGTGTAAGGAGAATGAGATTAGTGGGTGGAGGTGTTGATCAGTCTCACTGCTTGGGGAAAGTAACAGTCTTTGAGTCCGGTGGTCCTGGTGTGGATGCTACATAACCTCTTCCTTGATGGGAGTGGAACAAACAGTCCATGATCAGGGTGGGTGGGATCCTTCATGGTCCTCGTGTGGATGCTATGTAACCTCGCAGGAAAAAGAAGATCCCAGTGGAAGGAGTGTGGGGACAAAGGGAAAGAAATAGGGTGTTGGGGGGGGGTGGGTGTTAGAGTAGAAAAGGGATGGGAGGAGCAGTTTACTTGAAATTGGACCCCCTTTGTCCCTTTTCTCTCTCCTAATCTACCCTGTTCCTCCTACACCCATAAGAAGGTAGTAAGATGTGGCATAATACCAACTAGAGATAAAGGTGACTAGCTCTTCCTTCAGTTAGTCCTGATGAAGGGTCTCGGCCCAAAATGTCGACTGTACCTCTTCCTAGAGATGCTGCCTGGCCTGCTGCGTTCACCAGCAACTTTGATGTGTGTTGCTTGAATTTCCAGCATCTGCAGAATTCCTCGTGTTTGAGAGATACAGGTGATATATAGTTTCAATTCTTCAAAGAGGCCCATAGTCTTGTCATGGTTTGGAGGCTTACATACCTCAATGACTCAGAGAGCTATGTTGGCTGGAGTCAGGGCTTTATGCTTTGTCTCTTGGTAGGATCACCCATGCCAAACAGATCAAAGGGTAGAGGCCAGACTAAGAGTGGTCCACCAGATCTCCTGGATCAGGAGTTTAGCTCAGGGCTAACAACCCTGACTGGTAAAACAAAATTGTTATGGAAACAGCAATGAAGATTCTTCTATATCTGAGTGTGATGGTATTCCTGAGTCTCCACCTGGAACCTGCATGACTGACAGTAGTGAAAACTACTAGAGGAAGCTACTGACATGATGAAGGAAGCCCTGACCAATGCCAGAGATGGAGGATCTTCATTGCTGCCCTAAATATTAGTCAAAGTGTAAGTCAAATATTAGTCAAAGACAGTGTAATAAATGGAGTGAAAATTGATATACAGGGTGTGCTGGAAAAGCTGGTTAACTGTAGAGATAATACTTCATTAGGTTTGAATGGCTTGTATTTGAGGTTGCTAAGGGAAGCAGAGAGTTTGCAATAATATTCAGTCTTCCCTAGACATGGCAGAGGTGCCAGGGGTTTGGAAAGTGACAAAGACCCATTGAGTCATACAGCACAGAAACAAGATGTTCAGCCCAATTTTCCATACTGACCATGATAGCCATCAAAGTTGGTTCCATTTGTCCCATTTCCCTCTAAACCTTTCCTATCCATGTATCTGCCTCAACCATTTCCCCTGGCAATTTGTTCCATACTTGCATGATCCTCAGTGGTAAGAAGTTGTCCCTCAGGTCCTATTTCAGTCTTTCCCCTCTCTCCTTAAATGTGGCAACTGTTTAAAAAAAAATGGCAATTGGACATTTCTCATACCGACAGGATGGTCTGATTATTACCATTGGTGGATGAAGTTTCAGAAATACCAATGAGGGAAAATCTGACAGGAACTTAAGAGTTGATTGAGCTAATAAAAGTGCACTGGTATAGATTTGTAAAAGTAGATTAGATTTGACTAATGATTGAATTTTTGTAGCAATTTGGTTAAGGAACGCAGTGGATGTTGTAAAAATGGATAAGCAGTTGTATTTAACAAAGTACCACATGAAAGGCTGTTTAACAAAATTAAGATAAGACCCAGCTTGAAAAATGAATGACTTAAGGACAGAAAACAGATAAACAAGATAAAAGATTAGACCATAAGACATAGGTGCAGAATTAGGCTATTCGGCCCATTGACTCTGCTCCACCATTCCATCATGGCTGATTTATTTTCCCTTTCAACCTCATTTTCCTGCCTTCTCCACATAACATTTGACACCCTTACTAATCAAGAACCTATCAATCTCCACTTTAAATATACCCAATGACTTGGCCTCTACAGCTGTCTGAGGCAATGAATTCCACAGATTCGCCACTCTCTGGCTAAAGAAATTCTTCCTCATCTCTGGTCTGGAGGGGTGCTCTTCTATTCTGAGACTGTGCCCTCTGGTGTTAGACTCCCCCGTTATTGGAAACATTCTCTCCTCATCCACTCTATCTAGGCCTTTCAATATTCAATAAGTTCCAATGAGATCCCCCCTTGTTCTTCTAAACTCCAGCGAGTACAGGACCAGAGCCATCAAACACTCCAGATTGTTTTACTCTCTGGAGGATCGCAAAGAGTGGTGTGTCCCAAGTGATGGGGCCCTTTGGTACATATAAATGTCCTGGAAAGTGGAATGCAGATAAAATTTCAACATATTTTTATGCTATTAAGTTTGAGGGCGAACTTGATGGCAATAGACTGCAACGTGATACCTCCTTCTTTGGCTGTCCATCGATTTTGATGATGACTGATATCGATAGGTTAGTGGAATGGGCAGAGAAATAGCAGACTGAAATTTTTTTTACAAAGGAATGTGGTGCGATTTTTCTGGCAACTAGGGTATGGTGAATCAACATAAGCTTATTGGCACAGTTCTTAAGAGCATACAGGAGCAGAATATCATTAGATTAGATTCAACTTTATTGTCATTGTGCCGAGTACAGATACAAGCCAATGAAATGCATTTAGCATCTGACCAGAAATGCAAAGAATAGTGTTATTTACAAAATAATTGCGAATAAAAAATGTGCTACAGCACACAAATATAAAAGTACTGAGATAATACAATATGGGTGCAATACTGCTTAGCGCTGTGATGAGAGGTTCAGCTGTGTCAGGGAAGAAGCTCTTCCTGTGCCTGCTGGTGCGGGAGCGGAAGCTC